>NC_069728.1:5081235-5382485 GCF_027358585.1 Pangasianodon hypophthalmus | reverse complement strand
GTCAAACAGCTGCTAATGTGAGACGACATCTGCATAGAAAATCACAGACGTGTATCTCAACAGGACTCGAACAGATGACGGTTGAGTTTGGTGAAACTCAGCCTGTAATTTTCTCAGAGGAGGACCGGAAACAAAATAACAGAGTAGCACCTGTAACGTACGAATTTACACCAGGACCCCATGTAAATTTAATCCTGTCTGAATATGGCTTATGTGTGTGCTTATTGTCTGAAATCTTTAATTCTCTGTTCCAAAGGTGAACAATAATAAATTATTACTATAAATGGAAGCACAGGAGGAATCAAACCTACTTTGCATTTTTCCAACAGAATAACATGCATTTCTTTTAGCCTGTCTCACTCTTCCACAGCGTTTTACTTTGTGTGTTTGTACCTGGTTTTAGTTCAGTGTTCTTCTCTTCCCAGGACACGATAAACAGCGTGAAGGCACGATTAGGGAAGAGTCTGCAGATTCAGACGGTGCTGAAGGCCTTCGAGGCGCGTGACCGCAACCTGCAGGAGAGCAACTACGATCGCGTCAACATCTGGTCTTTCACCAACGTGGTGGTGATGGTGGTGGTGTCCTGCGTGCAGGTCTACCTGCTGCGCAGCCTCTTTGACGACAAGAGGAAAACTCGCACGTAACCTCTGCCAAACATCTGGGAGGAGAAATTCTGGGACTGAAAAGAGAAATGTTCTCGTTTTCTCTCCATCATCAACCTTCTCCCTTCCTCTCCTCACCTTCACCTACTTCTGCCCACTCAAGCTGAGCCAAGAACACCCTGGTTTGTTTTCTCAGCCTATAAATTAAGAGACCCAGATCTCTAAGCTGCTATAGGTGACAGATCTTACAAAAAAAGAAGGACATTCAACATATTTTTAACTTAAACCAAGAATTAACTGATATTGTTGCAGTTTCTTATATCATCATTTTTAAAGTAAAATTCATCAACTTGATAACAACAATGACTGTAGAGATATCACTGAGGCACTGACACACATCTACACTGCTTATATATATTTTTTTCTTTTTTTCCTCAGATCAGCAGAATGAAATATGTTTAATTTAGGGAATATTTTATTGCATATTAAATGGTTTTCCTGCTCCTGGCGAAACAAAAGACACTCAGCTGTGCCAGAACTTTACTGTACTTCACCTGCCTTGGTTTTTCCTGTAAGATATCCAGTGAAATGTCTGCTGTAGATGTGCTCTATAAGATTGATATCTGAGGAACCTGAGGAACTTATCACAATGCTGCTTAGAGGTAACAAAAAAAACCCAAAACATGGCCATGATTAAAGACCTAATGACAACGCTGCTTCTTCAGCGCTCCCCACTGTGTCAGCTGCCCTAAAGGACGATGCCAAGGGCTGGTTTTGGCCCAGAATCACTGTGGAGTAAAGCGAAAGGGATCCTGCGTCTATAAATCACTACAGGACAGCGGAGCAGATCACATGACCTACAAGCTGTTCCTCTGGCCTCGCTGACCACAGCTCCAGTTGCAGCAATGCAACAAGCAGCCGAGTGAGTCAGGCGTGACCTGGAGTGATTTATAGAAAGACATTTCAGGCTTTGTAATTTGTCCACAGGATGTATGAGCTCAGGCTTAGCTGAAAAGTCGACCTTGCGTGTCCAGCATGAGATATGTCCAGCCTCTACGCACGCATCCCGAGCGGAATGAACGACGTGCTCGGAGACTACTAGTGAAAAGTTAGCAGATGAAATTGTCCTTCTGTGGCGTATCTACACCAAATATTTTCATTAACAGGAAGATTAATGAGTTGGGTTATAAAACATTATATCTTCTAATGACCAGCTTATAAAGTTCATTTCTCTCACGACTTCGTACAAATGAATGCCTTTACTTTACTTTCCATCAAACACTAATTTAACCTCTTCCCTACACATATAACAGCTACCTTTAGGGTGTGTATCTTTTTTGTTTTGTTTTGTTTTTTGTTGTCATTTTAAGCATGTACATTGCCAGCTGTTTAATACCTGACACCTGATGAGTATATAAAGTTATATTGGCTCTTTATCAGCATTTATGGAACCCTCAGGAAATCTACTGCATAGCATAGATATGTTTTAATGTGTATTTGGAATATAAAAAAAATCTCAAAAATGCATTGTTTGCCATCTAATATAGTTTGTATTACAATGCTTTATGCTATTACTGAGCAGTAATATAAATACTGGTCTCTATTAGAGGTGTGCATGAGACCTTTTGTTTTTTATCTCAATCCCACTTGCTGTTGCAGTTAATATTTTTGTTCATAACTGCCTGCAATATGTTGGATGAATGGATGAACGTGATGAGCGCATGACAAGAACCCACTCACCTCCCATGTTAATGAATCTGTCCTTTTTGTCGCACAGGCGTCATATGTGACCGCCTGCTCCTGTTTGGTCCGGGAGGATCCAGGTCCTGATGCACACCTCTAGTCTATATGATGAATAAGAGAAAACAAAAACATACTGAAAGAAGTTCCTCTAAAATACCTGGATTCATATTTGCCTTGGTGATGTTTTATTAATAGCATTGATTGCTGTGATGTACTGACTGTGCCATTGATGAGGTTTGTGAGTCTCAAATCAAAGAGTTCATACAGAAGTCATTAAAATTTTAATTATAGTAAAGTTTTGGAATCCTTTCTTTATCCTTTTAATGCTCTGTTTTGATCCTGAGCCTCATGGCCATGTATGATGAAGTGTAAAGCTTGGTTTATACTTCTGCGTTAACCAATATTTACGTCATTTTGTTCCACTCAGAGAGGGGGATCATGGGTAAACGTGGCATGCAGAGATGCACAGATGTGCTCTTAAGCCTGAGACAGTACAGTGGCCTCAAAACTATCACGCATACAAGTAAGGAAGATTAAAGATTCCCATAAATTAAACCCTTTCTGGACTCAGTTCCTCCGGCTCCACACTTAGTCACCCTTTAATTTAATTATCTACCTTCTGTTGATTCTCCTGATTTGAGCCAGCCTTGTTAACATGATACTGTTACCTTTTATTCCATCAACCATCATTCATACAGTGTAGACAGAATTGTGAAAAAAACATCTAATACTAGTAAAAATATATTTTTATCTTCGATGTTCATTGCTACCTGTGTGCAGAGTGGAGATCAGGGTTGTCTTCAGGGTTGGAGATTAAGTGCTTGGGCTGGAGTGAGTCTCGGGTGTAAACTCATCAGGAGTCTCATTTATCAACTGTGCATACATAGAGTTCTGTGCAGAACAGTGATTTTTATTAAAGTTTTTCTTATGTGTGAGGATATGCGTATATTTACACACACTCCTGACCATGCATATGCGTAGTGCTAGAAAAGGTTAATAGTGCTTGAAATAATTATGAGGAACTCTCATCACACTTATTGTCATTCATATGAGCATTATTCACAGAGTGTATATATATATATATATATATATATATATATATATATATATATATATATATATATATATATACTGTATATACAGTCAGGTCCAGAAGTATTTGGACAATGACAGAGTTTTTGTGATTTTGCCTTTATACACCACCACAATGGATTTGAAATAAAACAATCAAGATGTGATCGAAGTGTAGACTTTCAGCTTTACTTTAAGAGGTTCCACAAAAATGTGGCATTTACCATTTACCAACAGCCATTTTCAGCAAAGTACTTCCATTTTCAGGGGCTCAAAGGTATTTGGACAATTGACTGACAAGAAGTTGATTTACTTCAAGACAAATGAAGCAGATAAAAGGTCTGGAGTTGATAACAGGTATTGAGTTGGCATTTGGCAGCTTTTCGATTGGAGCTACTAATATGAAGTCCAAGGAGATCTCAATGCAAGTGAAGGAGGCCATCATTAGGCTGAAAAAACAACATAAATCTATAAGAGAGATAGCAAAAACCTTAGGTGTGGCCAAATCAACAGTTGGGTACATTCTTAAAAAGAAAGAAAGCACTGATGAACTCAGCAACATCAAAAGGCCTGGAAGACCACGGAAGACAACTAAAGTGGATGATCTGTGGATGTTCGTTGGACTGATGAAACCAAGATTAACTTAAGAGTACCAGAATGATGGGAAGAGAAAAGTATGGCGAAAGAAAAGAACAGCTCACGATCCAAAGTATACCACATCATGTGTCAAACATGGTGGAGGAAGTGTTATGGCATGGGCATTTATGGCTGCCAATGGAACTGGCCTTCTTGAGGGTGCAACCCCCACAAACACAAAACTGCCTCAAAGGGGCTTGCAGCTAAAGCAGCTAAATTAGACACCTGCCCAAATGAAATGACGAGCAGAGGTGGCTAGCGTCAAAATGCCACTAGGTGGAGTATAAAATTTTACTGGTATACATAGATTGGTAAACATAATCATTCTCCCAACCAAGAAATAATTATGAATAATTAGCATGATTTGGTGCATAGCATGCTCCCATTACTGTGCCATATACTTGAATGTAAAGTTGATTCTGAAAGAGAAAGACGTTGTTTTTTAATGTCCATTCTGTTACCTGAAGAATGAATTCTGCAGGAGGATAAGCTTCAAGTGGTCTACTGTTCAAAAAATACTGAAGAGCCTGAACTCCTTGATGATTGACGTTTGTGTACAAGGACTCCACAGCAAAGGTCACCAAATAGCTACTGTCTGGAACCGTTATCTCTTGTAATGCATTCAAGACATGATTGCTGTCCTGAATATGAGGAGGTAGTTGTTGTGTCAGAGGTTTAACAAAGAAATCCGCAAAACTGTGAAGCTGCGACCCAGTTGATGAAATGATGGGTCGTCCTGGTGGACTCAGAAGATTTTTTATGTATTTTGGGGAGCATATAGAATGTGAGTAATCTGGGGTGAATGCACCACAGAAAGTCCTCCTCAACGTATTTGTCTTTATCCATTACCACAACAGCACCACCTTTATCAGTCCAAAGCTTGTTTTCTTTGGATACAGACAAATTGTTCCTGACTTTTATAATGGCTGTGGAAAACATCTGTTCCATATCAAAGTCTACTTTCCTAGGAAAGGCAGTGAGAGTGGGATTAGATACTGGGGGCAAAAATTAGGATTTGGGTCAGAAAGTAGTTCGCTCCATCCTGCCTCCAGAGATGTTAGTAAGATTATTGCAATGGTATCAGAACTTCAAATGAAGGCTCCTATAAAATTTAAAGAGGTCAACTTTTGTTTTGAATTCATTTTTATAATGTGTGGCAAAAAGATAGGCCTTTGGAAAGCACACTAATCGAATCAAAAGAAAGAGGTGTATCAGATATGTTTATGACTGTATCATCTATTTGTTGGAACTTACGGCCCAGTGACGCTGTAGAGGTTACAGTCTGCGTCTTTGTTCATCTTCTGCCTCTCCTTGTCTTCTTCTTGTGGTGGATTTTGTAGGTGCTGTCTGTTGGTCCAAAAATCAGACATAGATGTAGACGGAGACGTGGCTGCAGAGGTAGAGGTGTATTCATCATCACTGATGAAGTGTGCTTCTGGTCCATTGACAAACAGTGTCCTCTCTGTATTCTTTCTCATCTCTCATGAATTTTTTCAATTTTGTCTGACCCAATTTGTCAATTTTTCCATGTCCTCTTTCAATTTATTCTAAAATAAATAAATAAATAAATGCTTGTAAAGACTGGGGGGAAACAATTACAAGAAACCGTCTTCCAAAGTGTAAAGGCAAAAACATCTTTTTAAAAATATTCTGGATTAATTCTTATGATTTATATGTAGCATAGATGTCCACATTTTGTTGCATGAGCTGAAAAGATCTTTACTGATATCTAGCCTACTTTAAATATCCACACAGTGCAGTATATTTCCACTAGGATGAGGTGTATGAAATATTTTGTGTATAAAAGTCTTCAGTGATTTGTAATGAGAAATATATACACTTCTCAAATGTCATTTAGAAATATATTTGTATAAAGTCTGAATGACAAATCTTTCCCCAGTCCAAAGTGTACAGAAAGTTGTCTGAATGAGCTTTAATACTTTCCACACCTTCCTCCACCCTGACATCAGCTCATGCTTTCCTCTTTCAGCAGAGGGCATAACTACACATGCGCGCTCTTCCTGTTTTCAGTAAGCGTCACTTCCGGGAATTCGGAGGTTTAATCAGAGCTGGAGGAACAGGACCTGGTCCCGTGAGGGATTTTTTTTTTTAAAAACAAATTAATTGCTCGTTAGCTTTGTAATATGTCTTGTGTAAGTGTTGTAGTGACGTAATCAACCTGCGACAAAGGGAAAGCGGTTTCTATGAAAAGCGAAAGAGGAAATGCGCCTTTTCCTCCTCCAGGACTCCTGTCAACATGGCGAAGTGTCAGCGGATTACACTGTAAATCTTCATTAACCCACCGCAGAGGTAGAGATAACACTCACTAACAGTAACACTTCCTCTATCTGTTCCTGCCTGTCAAATCTTTTCCCCCAAATGGCTCCTTAATGCATGTACACTGCACTGTGTGTGCTGTGGAATGTGTCTGTTACTCATACACGTATATATCACTGAGTGTGTATCAGGGATCAGGGAGTGATCTGGGATTCAGCTGTGTTCAGCTCTGTACTGCATGTCATTTGCAGGCAATGGGCGCAGACAGCGATGCAGGAGCTACTCCAGCTGTGCCATGGCGTAAAGTGCTGTATGAACGCCAGCCCTTCCCTGACAACTACGTGGACCGCCGCTTCCTAGAGGAGCTTCGACGCAACATCAGAGTGCGTCAGTACAGCTACTGGGCAGTGGTTCGAGAAGCCGGGCTGGTCTCTCAGCAGCTCTCATGCGTGGCGCTGTTCCTGACGCTGTGGTCCTACATGGAGCAGGGAGATGTGGGTCCTTCGGCGCTGCTTTGGACTGGCCTGGGATGTTCAGTGCTGGGATACATGCTGTACGAGGCTCTGGGAGGAGGAACCTGCCGAGAGCGAACGCGCTGCGCAGACCTGCAGAGCGCTGCCGTGTTCATGGCCTTTACCTTCGGTTTCTCGCCAGTGCTCAAGACGCTGACTGAGTCGGTGAGCACGGATACTGTGTACGCCATGTCCGCTGGCATGCTTATGGCACACCTGGTGTCTTTCCCCTACACACAGCCGAGCCTGCCAGGCAGCCTTTCGCTCAACGCAGCGCTCTTTGCCTCTGTGTGCTTGGCATCGCGCCTGCCCGGGACCCTGCACACCTTTGCCATGCTGAGCTGCGCCCTGCTCATCTTTGCACTCTGGCCGTGTCTGCTGCAGAGACTGAGACACGCGGCTGAGTGGACTTTCCCCTGGGCAGCCGGGATGGTGTGTGTGTGTGGAGTCGTAGGTGTTAGTACTTTGTGGCCCGCTGGAGCTCTTCTCCTGTTTCTAGCTCTAGTAGTACTAACGTTAGTGTGTCCGCTGCTGCTGGTGCGTCTACAGAGGCACAAAGACAACATCCACGGGCCGTGGGACGAGGCCGAGATCAGAGAGGACCTGTCCCGCTTTCTGAGTTGACATGAATGTGGATGTCACAGGATGGGCCTTGTTTAGCCTATATATTAAACCATAAATATGTCTTTATAATTGTACACTGCCTGTTTTGGGCGCTGATGCAAAAGGGCTGCTCATCTTGTATGTTTGGCACTTTTACATTAAATCTCAGGGAAAAGCACAACTTTAGGAATGGACTGCTCAGTTTATGAAACAACTACTAGTTTATTCACTAAAGTTCTAAATAACACAAGGCATAACTTACAAGTGATAACTGGAGCAGTATTTTTTAAAATGTGTTATTAAAAAGCTACTAAACTACTTGGAAATATGATTAATACCGTTAATAAATGTTTTATTTATTGTACATATAATAAAGATTATGTATTCAAGATCACAACAAAGTGAGTCTTTTAACCAAACATCCAAAAGAACAAGAACATGATGCAGCTTTGAAAAAATGGTAAGAGTTTATCTAGAGCCAAAGATTCTTCTACCTGAATAATTAGAGACATCGTTTAGGGAAAACGGAGGAATGAAGGCTGTACCAGTTTGCTGGGTCTAGCTTGAAAATTCAGGTATCACAGTGAAGAGCTGTCTATGCTGTGATGATGGAGGGATGAAAGAAAAGATAGCAGGATTGGTAGAGGAGTGCTGTTAGTATGAAGAGAGATGATAGTCTTTGGGTCCAACCATTACGTTGACTGTGATGGTTCTAGCCTGAGAAGCCACACCTAGTGTACATGTTCTGACAGAGAGATGAAAAAAATGAAAATGAGCAGAAAAATATGTGAATACACACTTATTTATTATTATTACTTATTACTTACTTATTAATATTATACCGAGGACTGCCTTGTCATGTATAGCAGTGAATGACTGTATATATGAAAAGACAACATGGTGTCATTTACTCCCATCGTGTGCTTCTGAAGCCTAAATTTGTTCGAATTGAAAATCGTCATGGGCTGTACTCTCACTGAGAACTTCAGGTGAGTGTTGGGAAGATTTTAAAGCTTTGTGTCACGACTGACTGAGCTACCATTTGCTAGCTAGCTGACGTTATCTAATTCATCATGTCCAATCAGTACAACATTTTTTTTTTTTTTTTTTTGAGGAAAACATCACCGCGTTCCATAAGTTACTCACCTGAATGGTGGAGAAGTGAGCTCTTTTATGCTCTCATTCTGTATCAAGGAGTATGTTTAAAAAGGGAGTGGCTCACTAACCTAGCTACCTAAATGAACAGAATGTTCACAGAATGTTCACAGCTTGTTCTTTCAATTTGACGTGATAGAACAAGACTTGGCTTTTCTACAGAAATGTCAAAGTTGTCAACACTTTAAATCTCTGATGCAAAGATGTCAAAAGAGGTTCACTGGGCTGTAGTCTCAGTAAGAGCGTCATGGGTGTGTTATAAAGCTTACGCATGTTAATGCGACTGGACTCATTTCAGCTCATCCCTGAAAAAAACTGTCAATCACATTATTAACAACGCCCTTTTAATTATCATCAAATCACTCTGATAAAATGCATTTATCATAAGGAAAAGATAGCAAGGTCAGGGGAACATGTAAAAACAACAGAACACTGTTCTTGAAAATCATTTTTGGAGATGTGACTTAAAATGTAAAATTGGCTTGTTTTCTCCACTAACATGGGAATGGGTTTGGTTAGAGATTGTACTATGGCCAGCCACTAGAGTGCGTCAGAGACATTTTAAACCCCTGTCACAATATCTACTGAGATATATATATATATATATATACATACATATATATATATATATATATACATACATATATATATATATACATATATATATATATATGTCATTGTTACCAGCTTGTAAATTGTTAAACGAGGGCAACATTGAAACATAAAATCTCTTGCTGCGTCCCAATTTACCTACTTATACTATGCACCAAAAGAATGTACTCCTTTTGTGAAGAAAAAGCACATACATTTGAGTACTGGGACATATTAACACGTCATGTAACAGAAGAGAACATTGTTATTTCTTTTTTTTTGTCATTTGCTATGCACCATTTTATTAGGTGCTTGGTCTCGACATCTGACCCTACAAGATAAACATGGTACTCTTTTTACACAATATCCAACCATTAATCTTATGTGACAATAAAAAACTTTGGTAAGTGCTTAACATTTAATTCTTACACTTAAATACTAAAGATGCATCACCAACGTTACACGTGTCCGCCATGCTTGCAGGTTGACTTTGGCAAAGCAAACCATCACAAAACTCCTCCTCCCTCATGCAAAGATACTCATTTCAACATACTACATGTTTGGACACACTAATTCTAATCTCGGATACTATTTAAGACGGATAGCAGGTGAATTGGGATGTAGTACTTGTATGCTGTTTAATCACAGATACCATGTGTCATGTTTATTTTGAGAATTTTGAGCAATATTTATTTTTGAGGAATAAAATTAGTAGCGAGCAACTCTGATGGAACCATGGCTAAAGAGACACAATCGGAGATACCTGTCTAACTGTCTGGAGGTGGAGAGCGCTGTCTAACACCTTGCTCCAAAATCACCCATAGGTGTTCAATTCAGTTGAGTAGAGATGTGGTGACCTCCAAGAATGTGAATTTGAATGCGAATGCACTCATTGCCTGTAGATGGGAGATTTGTCATTCTGGAATTCTGTCTCCTGTATCAGGATAGAAATGTCATCATAGCATAAAGGTGATTTCAATTACTGTCACTTTATGTGCACTCTATAAATTTACACTCAGTATTTTTTGCTCTGATGCACTGGGTTTTCAAAGAACTACCCTGAACTAAAGGCATCATAGTCTACTGTCCACTATATCGGACAATAACATTTCGAAAAAATTAACTTAAAATTACAGCCTCACAGCTCCAGGGTCCTTGTTCGATCCCGAGTTACTTCGCTACATTCTTCCTGTGTATGCATACATCCTCAGGGTTCTCTGGTTTCCTCCCGCTGTCCAAAAAACATGCAGAAAGCAGACTGGCTATGCTAAACTGCCCCCAGGCATCAGTGTATGTGTGTGTGTGCATGGTGCCTTTCGATGGACTGGCATCCTATTCGGAATAGGCCCTGGATCCACCACGACCCTGACTAGGAATGAATGAATGAATAAATGAATGATAAAGTCAGGAGTAAAATGGTTAAATGACTTAAAAAAAGGTGATTCAATGAGTTCAAATTCTGACAATGCCACAGCCATTTGTTGCCAGGAGCCCAAGGGAGCAAAACTGGCCACGTTTTCTGGGGGAGGGATGGTATATTCTCTCCCCTGTCAATCACAGCGACAGTAGCCAATCATGAGTCTCTGCGAGATCATGTATGGATAGGGCTTTTTTCCGAGTGTATTACACAGCCCTGTGATGCAGCATGAGTAGCAGTTTTAAAAACATGTGGTTAGCTGACTTCAGATGTCTCAGAGGAAGCACATGATAGCCTTCACCCCCTCTGGTTGGTAGCTATTATATGATAGACTAAATTGGGAAGAAAATTTGGGGGTGGGGTGGGGGTGGGGGTGGGGTGGAATTAAATTCTTTATATAAATTTTTTATCTTTATATTACTGTTCTTAAATTTGAAGTGTCTTCCTCATTTTGTCCATAGTAGGTGCAAAGTAGTTAAAAGCCCACTAGAGGTCAGTGGTGCCTTCAGGTCTGCTGTGGTTGGGTGTGTGGTGGTTATTAGCAGCAACTAGACAAATACTCTTCATACCATTTTACACACTGATTCCAACAATGTCACATTGGACGATCACTCAGGAGATAAAGGAAAAGACAGTGTCAGTCTCCCAGCTTAACTGTCAGGGATGATATGTAGTGTTGCCATTAATCAGAGAGAGATGAGTCTGGGTGGCTTGGTGACAGTGTCAGTGTTGATGCAGCGTGTCGGTTGCCACCTCACAGCTCCAGGGTCATCACTAAGGTGCATGATGTCCTGTCACGGATTGGCATCTCATCTGCCTTCCGATGAGTGTTAATAGTTTAGACTCCAGATCCACCACAACCCTGACAACCCTGACCAGGATAAAACAGTTACTGAAGATGGGAAATGACTCCAAAACTTTGTGAACCTTTCTTTTTGGAAGAGGTTGGAATGAAAATCGACTTCATGTATATGTATAGTATGTTCCTTTTTAATAAGCTCTGGCATTATTTACAAAAATGAGCACTTTAGACATACACTCACACACATTCTCTCTCCCAATCACGTACGCACACCAGAATATTCAACACGTAAAGCAAACAGATGAAGACTTTTATGCAGAACAAGACAGGCTTCAGTAAGTCTGACTGCAAGTATAGAATAAACAACATAGTGAATGAAACATATTGCAGAATATTGCTCACCAGTGACAAACCGAGGCATCAGACTCACTGAGTTTGTACTTTATGTCAGCTCATCTAGAACCATGTTTAAGAGTAAGGGTGTGGCATTAGAGGTGGTCGACTTCAGGCTACAGCAGAAAACGCATACTAACATATGACCAGTGTAGTGAAAACCAGCTGAGCTTCTCTATTGCTATTTTTACAGAATATTAAGTACATTAGAAGGTGGGTTTGGATACAACCCAAGTGTACCACCTCTAAACCCTCATTAAAGAAAAGTTGGGCCAAACACTCAGTGTGTTTTTGGCAGAAGTGAAAGAAGTCTCACTCAGTCCTTGTCCCTTTTGTGTTTGGGATTCTCTCGTGCTCGTGTGGCTTTTGGGAAGGCACTGCTGGTGGCTGTCTCCTGAAACACAAACACAAACAGAGTGTCAGAAATCACTGATATTGGGGTCAGCGTACGACTTTTTTGTAATAGTAGCTCTTCTTACATTGTGGAATTTTTCAATAAAACACAATAAAACACATTCTCCAGGCACTGACCAATCAGGACGAGGAGGCGTCTCCACTTGCCTGTCAGTCGTGTTCGCGGTCATTTCAGGAAGCTCCCAATCTTGCACAAACATTCAGGCATTCTAGCTTAGGTCTCTGCATGTGTTTTTGTTGAATTTAAACATTTTTTGTAAAGGAGAGCTTAAAATGTCTGCCAAAATTACTCTAAACACACTTCGTTGACAATCATAGCTCTGTTTAATGACTGAAGTTGCAATAATGTTAACTCCTTCAATATTTACATAAGGGTAAACTATAAATGAATGCCAGACACCACAAACCCATGACTGAAAATCTAATGTTACATCAGATAACACCATCCAATTCTCTCCATAAGACCTGAGGTATTATTAGATACTAGCTTCTGATTAGCTAGCCAAAATGAATGTAGCTAATGACAAATCTATCCACTGAGAGTTCTCATCATTTGAGGGGGAAAAAAACCATATAATTCAACTACAAATCTAATATATTCGCCTTTTCTCAATTCTTTCCTTCTGAGGGTGATTTTTGAAGAAGTGTGTGGAAAAAAAAAGACTGCTGGAATAATATTGTTATCCCTTAATAATTCCTCAGTCAGGGCTGTGACACCAAATTGGCATGAGCTGCCATAAATGCCTAAGGCAATGTGGGCTGTCAGTGAGTGTGAGAGAGAAACTGCGTGTGTGTGTGTGTATGTGTGTGTGTGTGTGTGTGCAGTGTTCCTGCACCGCAAATCCAGGAAAGATCCCTGTGGAGATTCAGGAATCTCGCTCTCTAATGGAGCTGGCAGAGGGAGATGTTTTTTGAGATGGGAATGAGGAGAGAGTGGCTTTTATTTTTCCTGATCTGCGGCGAGACCAGGACAATCGAGAGAAAAGATGGAGATGATGGAAAAGAAAGCAAAACAAAGCTTAAAATGGACAAACAGATTTAACAGTCTGGAAATACCAAAGGTTTATTTTGGAGGGAGAGATAATACAGGGGCTATTATATAGTATCTCTTATTGGGTTATACAATTCAGTTTTGTTTATATAGCTCGTTTAACAATGGACACTGTCACAAAGCAGCTTTACAGAAATCCGGATATAAAATTGAAATCAAAAATTTTAATTTATCCCTAATGAGCAAGCCAGTGTTGAGGAAAAACTCCCTGAGATGACATGAGGAAGAAAACTTGAGAGGAACCAGACTCAAAAGGGACCCCATCCTCATCTGGGTGACACCAGATAGTGCGATTATAAATCATTTCTCTTCTATAACTCCGTATTATATAGTCAATTAGTGCTAATTGTGTGAACAGGAACTTGAATCTGAGCATCATTAGAGTTTTAGCTTTAAGTCTACCGTTAGAAAAATGAAGTAATTAGTTGGTAAGTGTGCTTCTATTTGATAGTAATTGCAAAATCATTAGATTTCGAGTCAGTGCATATGAAATAACCTTATAATAACCTTATACAAGAGTGCTTATATTAGCTCGTTTGATCGTTCTTATTTAAATATATCACAGTGAAGATCATTGGCTCTTAACTGAGAATGCCATTAAAAAGATCATTAAGCATTAGAGAATTGAGGAACCAAACGAGAGAAGCCACACTGCAGAGGGTGTGTAATTTGTATATACACTAGTACTGCAAAAGAAATTAAGAGAGCAAAATAAGGGCATATAAGGGTGGGGGTGAGAGAGAAGCTCGAGAGCTGGAATGTATGATGGAGCAAGGAAAAAGTGAGAAGTGAGAGAGAAAAAGGGGGATTTGGGTGGCTGAGAAAAAGCAGTTGAAAAAGGGTGGAGGTCCAAAACGACCCATTTTGGAGCATAGAGGTAATGAGGCAGAAAGCAAACGAAAGGACAGCCAAAGTGAAAAATAGAGAAAGTGAAGAAACTAAAGCAGGGAAACAGTGTAGCAGTGAGAAAGACTTGGGTCAGTGACATCCAAACTGGAGAGCAGACATCATGGCCATGTAGAACACAGCAAGTAATCCTCACACTCCCCCGAATGCTCTAACAAACTGTGAGTACACAGCTTTACTGGCTTATTAACTAATCACAGAACACTTCGAAAACCCACATAAAACAGTTCTATAACTACACGAAATATGAGAAGTGTTTATTTACAGCTGGTGCTGACTGGATTCCGCCATCCAGCGAATGAGAGGGGGAAGGGGATGGAGGCAGTCTGTACTGAATGTTGGAAAAAAAAAAAAAAAAAAAAAAGAAGAAATATGAAAAACACATTTTCCAGTAGACCCCCACCCAGCTCAAGTAACCTCTGTCCTCACTGTGCCGGCATCTTAATTCGTGTGTGTGTGTGTGTGTGTGTGTGTGTGTGTGTGTGTGTGTGTGTGTGTACATGTTTTTATAACTTCATGGGGACCACATGTCCCCACAATGATAGGAATATCTGACAGTTTTGTCCATGTGGGGACATTTGACTCATCCCCATGAGAAAAACAGCTTTTAAACAAAATCTAAAAGAGTCAAAATGTTTCCTTTTCTGTTATTGAGGTAAGAGTAGTAAGTTGTCAATGGAAGGTCCTCACAAGGATAGTAAGACAAATATCTGTGTGTGTGTGAGTGTGTGTTTGAGAGTGTTTTCTTTTTCTTTTGTTGTTTTTTTTTTCTTTTGATTTATGAACATAAACAGTTTTCTGGTTATAAATCTGTGCATGGAGCCAACAGTGTCTCTGAGCCAGTATTATAGTTATGGGAACATTAACTGGTACGGTAGAAATTTTTAGACGTGCAGATAGGTAGCCTCATATTTCACTCTCATTGCAGAGAGTCCTTTGAGCATAATACTGAATGTTCATCCAAGAAACAGCATGCTATGCTTTTCTCAGAACATGTAAAGGAAACACAATTGTCTGTGCTGTGCTGCAATTTTTATTTGAACATTTGGCACACACAGTAAATATGACTGACTTCTGAAGCTATTAAGCACAGTTCATGCACACACATCCAGCGCTGGAATTTATAGGCAGTAAAAGTCGGTAACTCATGCTTTGTAGAATGCACGATATACTGTATATCGTACAGGAGGCAGTTCTGCCAGGGTTTAGTCATGGGGCCCTAACCGTTACAGCGTACACTGCCGTCAGACCTTGATTAGTTTATTCAGGTGTACTGCAGAGGGATGGAGTACGTATGCTGAAGACTGAAGGTGGTTCTCAGAAAACACGAACAAATCCCCGTGAGCTAGCTGTCATAGATGATGGATATCATTTCAGGCTGCAGATGGGAATAAAGAGTGAGTATGCAGAGTTCCCAAACATGTGCTTGGTCTAGACATAATTTCTGACCATGTTTTAAAGCTGGGAGTAGAATCCATACCCAAACGTATGTGCTGAGTAACATTTTAATCATTCCAAATCAAGTGGACTATGGAGTACACTCATAAAAAAAGAGCAAAATAAAATTTGTGAAAGTCCAGCTGCATCAAATTCCTTGCTTACGAATGTCTGAATAAGCGACTAACACGACTGAATGGTGACAAAAGTTACCTTTTAATGCTTAACCATTAAATATTAGTCCATGACTACCAAAAATACGTGGTTTTGTTTCGCAGTGGCGCTTCAACATTATAACTTTAGACTCTGAACAGTGTTTTGAACTTTAAACGCATCAATCTCTGTCCAGTCGTCTTTAAACAATCTGTTTTCATTGCTTTCTTTTTTTAATAAGCCATGTCATGGCGTCACTAATCGGGTCAGGGATAATAAATAATGTAAAACAAATCTCTGAAAGTCTGTAAAAACTCTTCCCGTTCTTGATGAGCTGTCTTCTGCTAAATAATTTACATAAATACTTGTGAGTGGATGCAACAAGCCACAGCAGATCTTATTGCACAAGTCTTGATGTTACATGATTAAAAAAAAACTAGAATTAGTTAACTACGGCCATTTTTTCACATGTTAATAAGAGGATTTTTTTATTCACAAAACATTCCAGGTTTAAGCCCTTTGGTAAGCTAGAACCATCCAAATAAACTTTTTGAACCCGTTTCTTTCAGAGTGTAGTCGCGACTAGAGACACTCCTTTCCTAGTCTCTGTTATTCCACTAGGGGGCAAAATAGAGCAATAAGCTCAGCTATTAAAAAAATGTGCCAATGAGATGTAATTCTTCATTAGTGACCAAACCCTTTGACACTGTAACCATGTCCTGCCATAAGAACTAATTCAAGGGTTTAACAGCATTGGGGGCAAATACTTATGCAATCAAAACTTTTATGTTTTCATTTGTGCCTTTCTGGTAAATTTAGATAAATTAACAAATTTTTTAAAAAAGTAGTTAAGGTGTTGTTGGTCTACTAAACTGATTTGTTTGGACGCTTTAGTAAACATTAACGTGCTTAAGTAAATACTGTATGTAAGCCCTAAACAGCTAGCACCATTTATTTTCATAAATTTACAGTTTAAAGTTGTGTCCTGTAGGGTTCCTCCTGCGCCTAGACCTGATGCAGAAAGCATGACTTATCTGAGTGCTCAGAAATTCATTACCTGGGAATGCTGGGAGCGGATCGGTTGGGGCGTGTCAGTGTCTGAGGGGAGTCTTTGTTTTTCAGGCCTTTGGGGACAGAAGGAGCAGAACGAGATGGGAGAAGAAGGACAGGAGTAGCAGGAGGGGCAGGAGGAGCAGGACCGCGAGTCGGAGGACCAGGACAAGACGAAGTCTTCTTAGGAGCACAGAGGACTGATGGAGAGCTGAGAGAGAGAAAGCTAATTGCTTAGAATGTTTTGCCTTAAGAACGTCCGTAATGTCTTGTATAAATTGTCTCTTGTTTTGCTGCATTCTTGCTTGTCTCCATGCAACGTTATTGTTAATGATGTGTTTTCTTATTTTCCCATGTCCCTTGCCATGCTTTGGTGTGATTTAACCCTAGTCTTTTAGGGACGTATTGATTCTCCTTGTTTTTTTTTGTTTGTTTTTTTTTGTCTGCTAATACTGTATTTTTTTTTTGTAATGGAATATTATGAGGATAAAAAACACAACTGGCACTTCATCCAACTGCATTTGACTTCTACAGCAATAAACCAAAACAGAAGCTTCCTGTTGGTGTTCTTTGTAGATTATTGAACTTTCCACACAAAAAACCCTTCCCTACTTCACTTATTTATGTATTTATTATTCCTTAATAATAAATAAAATAATAAAAGATTGGCCTATACCAAACTGTTTTAATTATCCAAACCATCCAGATCTAGATTTTAATTTGCCACATGATATGATTTAAACAAACTGCTTAACTACTTCAAAATCTATTGGCTCCAGGACTATATCCTACCCGCGGTTAATGATGCTGGACTGTAGCCTGGGACCTTCTACAGGGGCTGAGAGCAAGGTGGACAGGGTAGAGGTGGAGATTTCACTGAGAATGGACAACGCCTCCTTCAGGGCTGAGTGAGTCCGCAACACGTGCTCTCTGTGCACAGCCTGCTCGGGGGACTCGGTCATCAGAGCCGAATGGTCTCCTGTAGAGTAGAGCTGAGCCAGCAGCTCTGAGTGGATAAACTCTTTCACCTGTGGGAAAAAGAGAGAAAAATAAGTAGGGATAATGGGAAACAAAGTGAAAAGAGAGAGAAAAGAAATGAAAGAATGAAAGAAGCAATAACAATTCAAGCTCAACGCCAATGGTGTTGACAGGAATGCCTCCATCGCCAACATCATTTAATCAACATCTAATCATTCTTTTCACTAATTTGTATGCCACAGTAACTCTTAAATTATATTTCAAATGTGAAGGAAGCTACTGAAGAAGAACAATTTCAGACATTTAACTTTGCTGTGACCTTGACCCTGTTTGGATCTATTCCAATATCTAATCAGTTCATCTGTTACGATGATAATTCCATATAATCCCACAAACATTCACCTACTCGTTCTTGGGATATCGGACTAACAAGAATGAAATGAGGATAGATGGATGGATTGATGGCAAAAATTGTAGATAGTGATGAAAATGGGTCTTGCGTTCCTGACCGTGAAGGTGTAAGTAACCTCTTTTTATGACAGGAAGGAAGCTATTGAAGAAAAACTATTTCAGACATTTGACCTTTCATCACTTGTATAACATTTGCGCTTTGCTGAAATTCTATACACACTCTTCACTTTAAACCACACAATCAGCTGCTACCATCCAACACCCAAATACAATCTGGAACTGTGGACCTAGTCAATTAGCATAATAATGGGGCACTCACCACTAAAGCAAACAACTGAGCAATTTGTCTTTGTATTCTCAGAAGCCTAAAGAATTTACAGCCTAAAAATCACATATCCACATTTTGAAAATACCCGTGTTACTGTACCATGTGCGTTACCATGCGTCTTGCACGCCTGACTATGTTTACAGAGAAGGGAGAAGTTTCATGAGCATGGTAAGTCTAATCATGTGTCATGAAAGGCACAAACTTTATGCATGAACCAGGCAACACTCAACTATGTTGCAAAAAAAAAGAGGTAAAATGATCTTAGAGAACTTCTTAGTAACATGAGAAGCTGCAGCTTCAAAGGAGAGAAGATTGAGTGGCTGGAGAGGGACTGATGGTTTATAGCAGCTATAATGTTAGGAAGTAACTTGTTTTGTGGATATTCTGCACCAGTAAATGTGACTATAAATAAGTAAAAAGTATGACATGACATTTCTTAATAAATAAAAATTCTTAGCATTGCTGTGATATAAGAGGAATTAAACTGTAGGAATTGAAGTGCTGCTATTGGAAAATATCAACTTCGGGTAATAATATATCACATCACCCATTGTTGATCATTTTCCTGTAACAGCATGCCCAATTGTGTTTTATTCTTCACTTATTAACACTGACATTGGGCATGACATTGACTATTTTTTGGTTCTTGGTTCTTGCATGGAGCTCAGGTTAAGCAGACATGTGAAGTGGGCAAAGATTATTCTTTGTTATTTTTACAGCTCTTAGCTATGAGTCTCAGCATAGTAGGGGTGTAACACAATGCCATTATCTGTATTTGTATCTCAATCTGTTTACTATTCAAAATATTCGTATTTTGATTCTGGTTTTAGAAGTGAGTGTGGTCTATATTTTTTGGGTTTTTTTGGTTAACCCTACCACTATGCCTTGGAAAACACTGAAAAAAAAAAAATCAGTACTGCTTGAAAAATTCACACATTATAACAATACAGCTTTCTATCGTCTGTTTAACGTAACTGAGTAACCTAACTTCAGTGCAAATCAAGAATCCTAAATCCCAAATCAAGAAAATGTTATTTAGGTTACACTTGAAGATAGCTATCTAATAAAATTTTTTGAGATTGTTATGTTCCAGAAAAGTCAGAAAGGTTCACTGGACATGCTATCAGAATCTACTATATGTCATGTAACGCGAGTGCAGACGGTGCAATTGCAGTATAGAGCGTTTATTGAGAGATAGGCAGACAAATCCAAAAATGAAGCGCAAACACGTAGTGAGAAACAGGCACAGGGTCAGGCAATCAGCAAACAGGCATAACTAGGCAAAACAAACACGAGAATCGAGACACAAGCAAGAAGTCAAAAACCGGAACTAACACAAAGAACAAAACGGCTAGGTAAAGTCAGGCGGCGAAACGCTGAACAATACTGCGTGAAGACACACGGGGAGTATAAATATACAAACTAATCAAGGGCAAACTGGGAACAGGTGAGATTGATCATGACACGTGAAGGGAAATATCCAATAACGGGGGCGGAAACGGGGGCGGAGACAGGACAGAAACCAAACAAACAAAAACACACATGGCAACACATACAAAGACGTAACCCGGAATCGCACGCTGTTGCGCTGCCGGTTGCTTAAGCGTGCTGAGCGCTGACAGATTCCCCCTCCAAGGATGCTTCTCCCAAAGTGCCTAGAAAAGCTCTCCCGTGGCGGTCCCGCAGCTTCGGGCAAAATGTCCACCAAAGACCCAAAGTCTCGAGGCAAGCATTGTCTCTCCTGTTGGACTCTCCAACTGAGAAGCAGACATGGGGCATATTGGCAGGAAGCAGGCAGTGGGTCAATGACAAGCTGGCCGGGGCAGGTGCCAGGGGCCTCCACATTGGCCTGGAGCTCTGGAGCTCTGAATGTGAGGCCTTCATGTCTGAAGGTGAGGCCGCCATGTCTACCTCTGGCTGGAGCTCTGAAGAGGAGACCACTCTAAAGAGGAGCTCGGTAGGCCAGACCACCTCGTTGGTCTCAGGCTGAAGCTCTGGAGGTGAAGCTGCCACATTGGCCTCTGGCTGAAGCTCTGGAGCTGAGGCCACCACGTTGGTCTCAGGCTGGAGCCCTGGAGGTAAGGCCGCCACATTGGCCTCTGGCTGGAGCTCGGCAGGGGAGACCACCTCGTTGGTCTCAGGCTGGAACTCTGGAGGTGAGGCCACCACATTGGCTTCTGGCTGGAGCTGTGAAGAGGGGATTACCTCGTTAGTCTCAGGCTGGAGCTCTAGAGGAGAGGACGCCACATTGGCTTCTGGCTGGAGCTCTGGAGCTGAGGCCACCACGTTGGTCTCAGGCTGAAGCTCTGGAGGTGAGGTCAACACGTCGGCCTCTGGCTGCTGCTCGGCAGGGGAGACCACCTCGTTGGTCTCAGGCTGGAGCTCTGGAGGTGAGGCCACCACGTTGGCCTCTGGCTGGAGCTCTGAAGAGGAGACCAGCTCGTTGGTCTCAGGCTGGAGCTCTGGAGGTGACGCTGCCACGTTGGTCTCATGCTGTAGCTCTACAGGGGAGGCCACCACATTGGCCTCTTCATAGTAGCTGGTGAACGGCCAAGCAGGTATGAGCAGGGCGTGGGATGTTGCACCATTGGCCTTGGGCATGAGCAAGGTGTGGGAGTCTGCGCTGCTGGCCTCTGGCAGGAGCTCGGCAGGTGACGCTGCCACGTTGGCCTCTGGCTCGAGCTCTGGAGGTGAGACCTCCATGTTGGCCTCCGGCTAGAGCTCTGGAGGTTAGGCCACCATGCTGACCTCTGGCTGGAACTCTGGATGTGAGGCCGCCATGTTGGACTCTGGCTGGAGCTCTGAAGGGGAGATGACCTCGTTGGTCTCAGGCTGGAGCTCTGAAGGTGAGGCTGCCACATCGGCCTCTGGCTGGAGCTCTGCAGGGGAGACCACCTCGTTGGTCTCAGGCTGGAGCTCTGGAGGTGAGGCCACCACATCGGCCTCTGGCTGGAGCTCGACAGGGGAGACCACTTTGTTAGTCTCAGACTGGAGCTCTGGAGGTGAGGCCTCCATGTCTGGAGGTGAGGCCGCCATGTCGGCCTCTGGCTGGAGCTCTGGAGGAGACCACCTCGTTGGTCTCAGGCTGGAGCTCTCAAGGTGAGGCCGCCTCGTTGGTCTCAGGCTGGAGCTCTACAGAGGAGGCCACAACGTTGACTGCCACGTTGGCCTCTTCGTAGTAGCTGGTGAACTGTCGAGCAGGCATGAGCAGGGCATGGGAGGCCGCACCATTGGCCTCAAGCGTGAGCAGGGCGTGGGAGGCCGCGCCGTCGACCTCGGGCATGAGCAGGGAGTGGGAGGCCGTGCTGTTAGCCTCGGGAGTGAGCAGGGCATGGGAGGCTGCCCCGTTGGCCTCAGGCAGGAGCATCCTGTAGGAGACCGTGCCGTCAACCTCAGGCAGAAGCATGGTGTAGGAGGCTGCGCCGTCGGCCTCTGGCAGGAGCTCAGTAGGCAAGACCACCTGTTGGTCTCAGGCTGGAGCTCTGAAGGTGAGGCCACCATGTTGGCCTTTGGCTGGAGCTCTGGAGGTGAGGTCATCACACTGACCTTTGGCTGGAGCTCTGAAGAGGAGACCACCTCGTTGGTCTCAGGCTGGAGCTCTGAATGTGAGGCCGCCATGTCGGCCTCTGGCTGGCGATTAGTAGGGGAGACGACCTCGTTGGTCTCAAGCTGGAGCTCTGGAGGTGAGGCCACCACGTCAGCCTTTGGCTGGAGCTCTGAAGAGGACATCGCCCCGTTGGCCTCTGGCTGGCGTTCTGAAGAGAAGACCACCTCGTTGGTCTCAGGCTGGAGCTCTGGAGGTGAGGCCGCCACGTCGGCTTCTGGCTGGAGCTCGGCAGGGGAGACCACTCCGTTGGTCTCAGGCTGGAGCTCTACAGGGGAGGCCGCCACGTTGGCCTCTTCATGGTAGCTGGTGAATGGTCGAACGGGTTCCTCCAACAGGCTGGCCCTCCCCAAAAAATTTTCAAGATTGAAGCAAAAGTTACCCCCATTACCCCATTACAAATGAACTCAGCCACGCTTCCTAGGACCATGGTTCCCTTGGCGACCAGAAGCTCCATCCACCGACCAGGAATCCTTTAAAAAGGTCGTCGATCCGGGGGGTACATGAAAATCCACTGGGGAAAGTGGACTGAAATGAACGCCAGCATGGTGATCCCGGCATAGCTCCCCTCTAGCCTTCCTGCTGCATTCATGTTGTAGGCGCAGTATTCTGTCATGTAATGCGAGTGCAGACGGATGCAATTGCAGTATAAAGCGTTTATTCAGAGGCAGGCAGACGAATCCAAAAATGAAGACCAAACACGTAGTGAAAAACAGGCACAGGGTCAGGCGATCAGCAAACAGGCATAACTAGGCAAAACAAACACAAGTATCAAGAAACAGGCAACAAGTCAAAATGTGAGGGGAAACATCCACTAACAATACAGGGGCGGAGACAGGACAGAAACCCAAAACAAAAACACACGGCTACACAAACAAAGACATAACCTGAAAGCCCGCGCTGTCACGCTGCCGGTTGCTTAAGTGTGCTGAATGCTTTTGCATTTGGTGCTTGGCGCGAGGGGGAGCTCAATAACGCAGTGTTTAGGTTGGGCTAAAACCAAACAGTGCATCTTCTCTTAGTATCACAAACCTCTATTTCCCATGAGCAGGTTCAGTGTTCAATTTCCAACCTAGTGCAGATACACTATAAGGCCAAAAGTTTGTGGACACTTGACCATCACACCCATATGTACTTGTTGAACATCGTATTTAGTATTTATTCCCCCTCTGCTGTTTTAATAAGCTCCACTCTCCTGGGAAGGCTTTCCACTACATTTTGGAGCGTCTCTGTGGGGATTTGTGATCATTCAGCTACAAGAGCTTTAGTGAGGTCATGCACTGATGTTGGTGAGGAGGTCTGGGGTTCAGTCGGTGTTCCAGTTCATCCCAAAGCTGTTCAGTGGGGTTGAGGTCAGGGCTCTGTGCAGGACACCCGAGTTCTTACACACCTTTAGCAAACCATGTCTATATGGAGCTCGCTTTGTGCACAAGGGCATCATCATGCTGTAACATGTTTGGGTCTCTTAGTTACAGCATACAAAGACACTCTATACAATTGTGTGCTTTCAACTTTGTGGCAACAGTATGGGGAAGAAGCACATATGGGTGTGATGGTCAGGTGTCCAGATACTTCAGTTCACATAGTGTATTTACTGCAAATGCACACCACTGTTCACTTTCCTGTGAAATGACTGAGAAAAAGAAGAACAATGCGTTTATGTTTTTCTGTTTCTGAATATTTGTGGCTAGTTTGTTTTTTGCGGTTTGTAAGTTGTAGTCGTAGTGGGAATTTTGCTGAAACTTGGCAACCCTCCCCTATACTCCACCTTCTGTCTGTATCAGTATTTGTACTTGTTTAGGACGCGTTATCTGTTCAATCTAAGTAATGTATTTGTATTCGGTTACATCCAACATAGTGAGAGGACACTGCCAGGTTGAATATGATATATGTAGTTTGGATGGTAAACATATGCCTAATTATTATTTATGGTTGTCATAATTAAAACATGCTTCCACAGTATCAGAAGCATTGCTTTAAAACTGTTCTGACTAGACAGCGGTTAACCATTGAGAAAAACTATTTTAAGTGACTAGGATATGAACAGTTTAAAATCTTGTAGAGTCCATTTACTTGCAAATAATTTAACAATGCTTTAATATTTGATTTTAGGCTGAGAGAGGAAATGCATAACCATCACTGACGTTGTTGATCATCAGGTGCATGATGGTTTTGGGAATCAGGTCTCGGATGCTCTTGTAGACAATGCTCATGTAAGAGTCCACCAGATTGCGGATGGTCTCCACCTGCCTCTCCAGCTGCGGGTCCATGGATAAGTTCTCATCCAGCACTGAGCTCTCACCATCCGCCTGACAAAAGAGAGGGGAAAAGAGAAAGAGAGAGAGAGACAGAGAGAGAGAGACAGAGAGAGATAAATGTGGGAAAGATGGAAAGAATGAAGAAACCATAGTTATAAGAGCAATAAATAGAATCAGAGTACAAGACATTAGCCACAAGGTTGTTCGAGATTATAAGAGAGAGAATAAAAGAATGAGAGAAAGAAACAGAAGGAAATAATACATCCAGGGACAGGGAGGGGTTTGTTCTATAGATTTGTGTCAAAACAAGTTATGGGGAACCCTGACAGAACTCTAATATCACTCAGCAAGTTCCACCACATCAGAGAAAAAAGAGTGAGAGAAAGAACTAGAGAGAGGGAGAGATGGAGATGGAGAAAGAGGGTAAAAAGAGAGGGGGCTGATTAGAAACAGACATTAACGCCCCTCTTTCCCCTCTCCTCTCCTCAACACAGTGACACAAGAGCTGAGGAATGCAGGCGGCCTGCTGATGGTGGAGCAGCCGGTAGAGAGGCTGAAGCCTGCTGGCCAAGTGGCAGAGCAAGCGATACACACTCACATACAGGACACATACAGACACTTTAGAGGAGTCTCCTACACATTCAGGGAAAGGACTCCTGCCCTTAGACTTGAACAATCTCAGAGAGACGACAGACATATTCACACACTCAGAGAGAAAACTCTGAGAAAGTGAACAGAAAAAGTACAAATGTTCAGAAAAAAAAAACGACTCTGAAAGAAAACACATGCTCAGAAACACTCTGGGAAAAAGGTTAAGTCCCAAACTAGAACGCGAGAGCGAAGTCTTACTGGATCCTGCCAAATCAAAACGCAAGAAAACATCTGAGTTACACAACAGGCCTTAAGTATATACTGTTAATCTAAAATGTTTCAAACTAGAATAAAACATTTTGCACTACTCTTTTGATAGAGATTTGGTATCGAGGGTAGTCATGTGCTGCTTTAAAAGTGTAGCTGAAGACAAACAGGTTAGTAGTGGATATATAAGGTGGAGATGTGTTGGGTATATGAGGATAGATAGAACAGGCTATATTATATGCCAGGAGTAAAGCAGTATAGCGTAGTTCAGACCAATGGGCTATGTTTTCAATGCTATCCACCTGAACAGTAGACAGTGTACAGTGTGTATACACTACAGGTGAGTGCTGTACAGCAGTACAGGTTGCAGATACTGTTGTCTTACTGTTGTTTTCTCAGGATAGACTCCAGCACGCAGCAACGAGGCCTTCCAGCTGTCTGCCTCCTCCTGTGTGTCACAGGCGAGCTCCAGATGCCTGTAGTCCTTATATACGTTCCTATAGCAGCAACAAGCACATATATACACACAAGCACATTGGTCATGACAGCACACACACTTACAAACAGCCAACTCAGAAGGTCACTCAGTACAACTGGCATCTTTCAGGGCTCTATCTGACACCCATACTAGCCTTTTATTCACATTTTCATATCCTTTCTTAATACTCTGGCTTTATTTGGAACGTCTCCTTGCTGTACCCTTTTACCATCTATACTTTTCCTCCTTACTCGCTGTCACCTCTCAAGTCTCTGTCTCTTGCCGGCATAGCTCAGTAATCTGGAGTCCAGCTCCCTCCATCTGTTCCACATTCCCCCTAATGACTGTGTTGTTTCTTCCTCTTTTTGTGCCCCATCCCACCCACCCTCACCCTCAACACAACCCCCCCCACCCACCCTGTTTGCACAGCCTGTTGTTCGGCTTTGTTGCGCCTGTGGGGCGAGAGGCTGTCAGGCTGCTCCACAACATGGGTCCGTTTCTGGCTGCACCTCATACCAGCATCACAAATTTACACAAAGCCTGGGCACGAGCTAACAGCAGGCGCATACAACACATACACACACACACACCAGGTACATTTTGCACTGAGATAAAAATCCCTAAAAATACTTCTAAAACGTGTTAATCCTTTTTTTTTTGTAATTTATCTCATTTTTCTTCCAAAGTTGGTCACCTGCCAATTCCCACCCACCTTTAAGCTCTTCCCTATCATACAACAGATACCAACCAGGGAGGGTGAAAATGAACACATGCTTCCTCTGAACCACAAGAAGCAAGCATGCTGCATCACAGGGCAGTGTAACACACTCGGAGGAAAGTGCTATCCACCCTCTTCCACATACATGAGCTCACAGACACTGACAGGGGAGAGAGGATGCCATTCCCACCACGGATGACTGTGGCATCATTGGAATTCAAACACGCAGTCTCTTGATGACAAGGAAGCACTTTTGTGCCACTCAGGAACCGGTGTTCATCCTTTTAAATGTTTTAAATCTTCATGTTAGCTCTGAAAAAACTGCAACAGAATGTAAATGAATGTATGAGCATGTACATAGCATACATTAGAATATGCTCATACATTCTTTTACTTTCTATTGCAGTTTTTTCAGAGCTAACATGAAGATTTAAAACATTTAAGAGGATGAACACAGGTGAGAGATTGTTACAAGGTTATCTGGTATGACTGCAATCATTCTTGGATGAGTACAGGATGAATTTCTCCTAGCAGGTATGGCAATATAGTGGCACAATAGCACAGTGGGTAGCATTGCTGCCTCACAGCTCAAGGGTCCCTGGTTTGATCCTGATCGCTATGTGGAGGTTTACATTTTCTCCTTGTGTTCAGTTGCGTTTCTTCCATGTTCTCTGGTCAGTACTTGTATTCAAACATACAATACAACTGTTGTTTTTTTTGTACACCAAAATTATTCTTCAAAAACCACACATCACAAAGCCACATTCCCATATAACTCATGATGTTTAGCTACAAGCCATTGTTCTGTCAAGCACAAGTGGTGTTATGTGTAATTGACTACTACTTAACTTGTATCACTTAAAATGCCTACACAATTTGTTTTTTTCATAACCATTTGAGCATGACAGAGACGGATGTGCACTGTTACACACCGTGTTGACACACTCTATAGGTCTGAGTTACCAAAACTTCAAAATGCATCTAAAAAATGTGTTACTATGGGCAAAATCAACAAAACAATCCGTGATTAGCCAAGGAAAATGTTCTGCACCATTTCCGGATCGCGCTGCTTTCTCTGAAGCTGAGCCCTATTCTGACCACAACCAGAGCCGTACAGGCTACATGCCATCACACATGAGAGCCAAATGAGCACTCACACACACACACCACACACACACACACACTCCGTCTTTCTTACACCAGTGGCATAATGGTGGAGTCGATGCTGCACACTCGACATGCTCTTTGTCCCTTCTCATAACGTTTAACATTATTTCAAAAGCATTTTAGTACTATATGTGTGAAAGAGTTTGGCTGTGTGAGTCACTATGTATCTGTTTTAGTCTGAGTTTTTTTTTGGAGTGTGTTTTCCAGTGTCCCAAAATCCCCAGTGACTTCCCTGACAGAGTGACGTCTGCCCCCAGACATCACCTTTGGCTCAGAGATAGACACTGTGTGTGTGTGTCTGTGTGTGTCTGTGTGTGTGGGGGCGGGTGTTAGGCAGTACATTACAGCTTCCTTGACAAGTAAGTAGAGATGTTCTGTTCAGAAAACCATACACTGAAAGAAAGGAAAAGATCGGTGACATGCCTAAGAGTGCAAATTACGTGGAGTGCAACCAGTTTGCTAAGTGTGTGTGCATTTATGAAAGATTATGCGAGGTAATCAGAGTGGATTTGTGTTTGCTTACATAGCAATCCCTCTAATTAAGTCTAAGTCTAATTAGTTCCAGCCACACCCACAATCAGAAACGGAGCTGTGTTTTTTAGGAAAGAATCTCAGAGAGGGAGAGGGAAAGGGGGATAGACACTAGCCAGGAATGTGTCAGTGGGTCCTACAGCACTGCCCGTGCGTGTGTGTGTGGGTGGGTGGGTGCGTGAGAGGAAGTGTATAGCATGCGGTTGCTTTTGCATTAGTGTAAATCCCTCATATTAATGTGAATCTAAAAATTTGGCACTTGAATGTTGACGTGTGTATGTGTGTGTGTGTGTGTGTGTGTGTATGTATATATGCTGTGTCCACCACTTCTAAATCTACTGTGCTCCCAGTTTGTGTCTAGCGTAATAAATGGCCGGGAAACTCCCAAGCAGAGAGCAGCCAGGAGAACAGAGCACAAATTCCACCAGCAAGAGCAGAGACCGTGGCAGTGAGCAGAGGACCGCAGACACACACAGGAGAGACGGACCGGGGTGACTAGTAATACTTGGGCCGTTTCAGAATGGGATGGAGCGTTTGTCAAAGTGTGTGTCGAGTTTTACGGGTTTTCTTATAAATTTGAATCCATTTTATAACCGCCTGATGATAAATCACAGTGCAGCTGTGAGCGAGTGTCATGACCTCTTATTAGTGGCAAGACACACACACACACACACAAACACACTGTGCTTGGTGTGTGAGTCCCGAGTTGTGAGTCACTAAAGTGTGGTTTGTCTGTAACTAGCTGTGTCTCCAGTTCCCAGTCTGCAGCCTGATAATTTCTGACAACCACACAAATGTAAACCCTCTCTACATAAACCCCTCTTCTGTGTGTGTGTGTGTGTGTGTGTGTGTATATACACAACTGACCTCTGCTCTATGTTAAAGATGGAAAAGACATGTTTGCTGGACATGAAGGTCTTCTCCACATAGCGCACTCTCAGGTTGTCCAGAGGCAGCATGTACTTCTTCTCCTTCTCCTGTGGGGGGTCGCACACAGGGCAGAAGTCAAGGGTGAGGCTTTTGAAACACGAGGCCATCTCAAGCTGGGCTCAAGCGCACCCGTAAACTGTTAAACCATAACCGAGCCTACATGCCTCTAGAGCTGCTCCATGCAAAATCCATCATTTGACATCAACCACTTTCAAGGAAGGTTGTATTCCAAACAAAATCGGATGTGGGAAGTTCCTACTTGATATTTCTGACTTCTGACCACAAAGCGTTTTAGTGACCGGAGCTTGAAAAGATGATGCATAAACAGGGCAGAAATTCATTCAACAGCTATGCTGACTAACTAAGCTAACGCGTCTGTGATTAGCTTGTGTTGTCCAGGTTATATTAGTGTGCTAAATGCACTCGGCGTCTTTTCACTGAATGTAAACTGAAAATGATATATGAATAAAGAGTCAAGATTATTAACTGACAGCATAATCAAAAGCGTACAAATAAATTATAAAATAAAAACATTTCAGTCAGTGGAAAACCCACTGAATATAATTGCTGCCAGAAAGTTTAAAAAAAGCGAGAGAACTCCTGTATGATTGGAGAGGTCGAGGTCATGTGGGCATTGGAATTTGCCGAAGGAATTTTTCTTGATTATTTCTGCCTTTGAAAACCAAAACCTCTAAACACACAAATTACACAACTTGAATCAAATGGAATCATGTGAGATCGTTTAACAGATGCCGCAATTTTATGTTTAACACCAATCAGCTCTAATAACAGCCCAAAAGCAGCGTCGCGCTGGTCCTAAAGAGTCACAGAGCTGGTGTGATCTTTATCCATGTAATCAGAGTTAGCATAGCTGGAGGGGAGCTTACTGAAAGACCGAGCACTTAGGGATGCTGCAAGATTTTCAGTGACTGGCAAGAGGCTTGGGAGGGAGAGAAAAAGAATGAAAGGGGGATTGAAAGATAGAAAGAGAAGGCCCACATGTGGAAGTCATTATTCGGCCTGAGCCTCTAAAACACAACATTTCTCAAAAAGAGGGGGCAGCTTCCCCCTCTCGCGCTCTCCCCCTCCTTCTGTCCAGGAGGGGCTGGGGTCTCAGGAAACGGCTTGGATTACACTGTGAATAACGGTGCAGCGGAGAAGTTGCAGAGACGGAGAGAACGACAAGAACCGAAGGCGCAAGACTCACAGACAGAAGCGAGGATTGAGACTGATTGTGATTTCACAGAGCAAATACACAATATAAATTAAAGGAAGAAAAAAAAGAGATCAGCTAAGACTTAGTCACATCCTGTGCCCTTTGCTTCTAACCCTCTTGCTCTTCTTCTTTTTTTTCCCTCTTCCACTTTCACTCACTCCCTGCACCCCTCCTAGTCTGTACCCCTCTATAACTTTCTCTTTTTTCCCTTTCAGAGGCCCACTTCCTGCTGGAGTTTTTTAGAGGTTGAAAAAAAAGGTCAGAAATGACGGGCTGGCGTTAAAACTACAACATCTGGTACCGCTTTAGTGGGGGGGAGGGGGGGGGGGGGGGTGGGAGAGAGAGAGAGAGATGGAGCAGGAAAACTGCAGAAGAGTACTTGAGGTACAGAAAGAAGATAGATATGGGAGGAGAGGAGAGAACTGGAGAACTGCTGACGGAGGTGTGGACAGCAGAGCATCGTAGCGAAGGATTGAAAGTCAGAAAAAATTTTTTTGATAGCAACAGACGATCCAAAAAATCAATTCCCCCAGGGTCCTATCAACCCTTATATGGCCAGCAGGTTCCTCCCTCTCTCTCTCTCTCTCTCTCTCTCTCTGTCTGTCTCCCTCTCTCCCATTCTCCGCCCGCTCTCCCTCGTTCTTCTCTCGCTCTTTTTTCACCATGCCTTCCCTAAATGCGCTGCCAGACTGCCGGCTACAGGAGTGAAATGTGCCACGTCAAGACTGGATACTCAACCAACGCGACAAGGAAAATGCATGGCGACTCCAGGACCGCTGCGTCTCCGACACTCAGAGAGAGCAAAAGACAGGAACGGGACAAAACTGACAACGGAGCTCCGGAGTGCGTCTCCCTGCCCTCCCTGTTTCCCTACGTCGGGAAGCCACTGAGAGATGGAGAGGAAAAAGGAGACTATTTCTATCTTGTTTATTTTTTATCTTCCACCTCCTCCTGCGAAAGTCTGAGCCAGCAAGAATGGGCTGAGCGATAGAGTAGATAGAGAGAAATGAGGAAGCGAGAGAGAGAGAGAGAGAGAGAGAGAGAAAGAGAGAGAGAAAGAGAGAAAGTGACAGGAAGGGATGGAACTATCTCCTGCTCCGTCATCCCAGTGTTCAGACTACCTGTTCAGGATCATACTGGTGTACAGTAGTCTGCACATTGGTTAGACTGTGCATGGATTGGCTACGCTTATGTGCACTAGACATACACTCATGCACCCATGACCTGAGAAACGCAAAGCGACATGCATTGCAGTTTTTTTAATCTTTATGTTTCTTTAGTGGTTCTGTTGACAGTGAAGGTTTGTACTGTGTCTGCTAATCGGTCTAATCTCCTATCACTGCGATGCTAATGGCCAAGCGTTATCGCGGATTCGCTGATGTGGTTTGGTGTTTAGCAATCAGACTGATAAGTTGCTGCGGTTTCAATGACTGCACAGATGCACATGCAGCATAACTCTGATTAAGCATCGCTGATACTAGCTTAATAGAAATGTGTGCAGTGTAAGTGTGGGTTTAGTTTAGCGTTTCATCTATGGAGTCTACGTGTTCCTGTCGAGGTGTCTGTCTCATTAGCTCTAAATTAACTCACACTACTGCATGCACGGAAAACCGGTATGGTCTGGTATGAGTAGAACCAGCTCTGACACACACACACACACGCACACACACATGCAAAGTCCACACACACACATGCACACACACACACACACACACACACACCTATATTATATATATATATATATATATATATATATATATATATATATATATATATATATATATATATATATATATATACACACACATATAGTACTGTGCAAAAGTCTTAGGCACCCTATTTTCTTTTAGTACAAACTTTGTTATAGACTTTTAGTTTATGATTTCTACATTATCAAGTCAGGACAAAAACATTTTAGATTCCAAACATTAGTTTTCCAGCACAAAATTAAATGGTACAGAAAAATGTCTGTATGTCAGTAAAGAAAGTAGCATATTACATAAGAGACACTTTTCAGACAAAAAACATAATGAAGGCTGCTGGGTTTCACTGCAAAAATAAGAAGCAAGGGTGACAGTCAAAGTCTCCAGAAGAACTGTGGCTGCTTCTGCAAGAGGCTCAGTAACACTTACAGCTCATTTCCTTATAAAACTGAACTAATTGTACCTGAGACTACTATTTTTTTTAAAGCAAAGGCTCGTCACACCAAATATTGAATTTGTTTCATTTATTACTGTTTACTGCTCTTTATAGTACTTTTTTTAAATCTAGAAACATTTAATTTCATTATTTTTGAAGGCATCTTTGCTCTTTTTTTGCATGTGCCTAAGACTTTTGCACAGTACTGTACCTACATATATATATATATATGAGAGGAGACTACAGAAGACTGCTCTCAGTCATGTACACATACACACTCACAGAGAGTGAGCGTGGCGATGTAGGAGAGAGACTTAGTAAGAGTCATCTGTTTTCCCTCATGCAGCACGAGTGTGAGAGACAGAGCTAGAGAGCATGTGTGTGTGTGTGTGTGTGTGTATGTGTGTGTGTCTGAGAGAGAGAGAGAGAGAGAGAGAAGCTGCAGGAATGTGTGTCTGTTTAGTGTTGGGATGGTTTACCCAAAGCAGCAGCACCAGAAATACCAAGACAACTATAACAATGGCTGCATGTAGCTGTAGCACAGCTGCTGAGCTATTAGCTAATGAGAAAGGAGAGGAGAGAGTGTGTGAAAGGAGAGTAGGAGAGGGAGAGATAGAAAAAGAGAGAGAAAGAAAGAGAAAGAGAGAGAAGCCTAGCTATATGATAGGCTGTAAGGGGTGAAGGGGTGCAGGAGTGAGGAAGCAAGAGGGATCTCTCTCTCTCTCTCTCTCTCTCGCCTTCTTTCTCGGCAGGCTCTTGGAGGCTGGTGTTTGGACAAAGCCTTACAATTTTCCAGCCAGGAATGTGTATGGTCCCAGAGAGACTGCCAGCCACAAAGAGGGAGAGAGAGAGAGAGAGAGAGAGAAAGAGAGAGATTTAAGGCACAAGACGAATGAAGTGTGAAATAAAGATGAATGCCAGAAAAAAATGTAGAGAAAATCACAGCACAAGAAAAAAGCGAGGATGTGAGTGCAGACTTAAAGAAAATAGGCGTAGACAAGGAGACAGCGCTTAAACTGACAAATGGCTTCATGTGTGTTCCAAAATGCAATTTTTTTAGGCTTTAGAATACCTCCAGAGAGGTATATAACCAAAAAGGGATCTGAAGGCATGTTTGATATGACAGTATTTTAAGATAGTGTGTTAGGCAATAATAGCAAAGGATAATAAAGATCCAGTTTTGGAATTAAACTACAGATTTGGAAAGGCAGTCAGGGCATTCTCTGTACACAGGATAATGGATAAGGCAGAATTTTAAGAAGAGGTTCTGCAGACATGTCCACTTATTTATTTATTTATTTATTTACCTTATTACTATCTTTGGAGGATTTTATAGTGAGGGTTTCTAAACTATAGTGAGGTAAGTCATTACAAACTGATCCGAACAAAGATCGCAAATCTATCTATCTATCTATCTATCTATCTATCTTTATACACATATCATCTTTTGCTAATACATATGTTGTTAAAACACTACCACAAACATGCAAGTAGAACAGTACTGCTTTAGACAGCCAGCAATACAGAAAGTCATTTATTACTATGGGTCATTTATTATAATGAGTGTAATATGTGTGTGCCTGTATGTGTTAGTAAGGCTGTAATTACGTTTCGTGCTCCAGAATTGCGCAAGTGTCTGTGTAGTCACATGGGGAAGTCTTTAAGCGCAGAAATATTTGTGCAGACATTTGTGTGTGCCTGTGATTATACTATGTCTATTGCATATGCATTTATATCATTGATTGTTTGTGTTACTATGTGTTTATTCATCTAACCATTTGTATTTGGCCCAAATGTGTGCGTGTGTGTGTGTGTTAGTTTGGCTTGGGGGGAATCCAGCTGTGTCAGGGTGATCTGATCCAAATGCCTCAATTCCCAACAGAGAGAGAGAGAGAGAGAGAGAGAGAGAAGGCAAGTAAGAGAGTTAGACAGGGTCACAGAGGGCAAAAGAGGAAAGGAAGTTAAAGAGAGCAAGGTAGGAAGAAAAAGGACAGAGCAACCTATAGGGAAGTGTAAAATTCAGTGAATGCAGTGGCATCCTGGTTTGAATTTTTGTTCTGGACTGGTTTTCCACACCTTTCCAATTACACATCACCTACAGAGCCTCTTCAGTGTTAGTGTAATTAGTAATGTGCTTCATATCATAAGGTATCATGACATGATATTCATTTTATTCCTTCACAGTGAGACCATAAGAACAGAGGTGTGTTACGTGATTCGTCTTTCCCAGCGGCAGAGCGTGCTGCCATTGGCTGAGAGCGTTGTCTGTCTGCCTGTCTACACTTGCTGTGCAGAACTTCCTGCACCTGTACAGCAGGCACAGACAGGCAGACAGATGGCAGCCCACCTGGCAGGCCACACGGCATGAGGGACGTTTCGGACAGCCAATCGCGACTCGCAGAAATGCTAGTGCACAAACGTTTTCAAGACTCGTCCTTGCATCAATTACCTGAGCCTGAAAATCTGATCCAAACGGAGGACACACATGAAACAACAAATGTTCACACACAAGTGAGAAGTCACGTGAAACAGAAGCAGGCCAAACCTCACCTCGTCATCTTTAAACCAGGAGAGGCTCTCTGCAGTCAGCAGGAACCAGTACTCTCTGGCCCCTCCCTTCATCAAACTAAGATTGTTGATGGTCAGCCAGCCTTTTTGGATCACCTGCGAAGCAAGAAAGAGGTCAGGACTCAAATGTTAGAGGGCGTGATCCATGGGGACGCGGAAAGAAAGATACCAGAAGGAAGAGTTCACCAGTCCTCTGGAAAACAGAGGAAGAGAGGTGTTATTTGGAGATAATTAAATAAAGAGTCTTGTGACTGAATATGTGTCTGAATAGAAGCATATTAAAATACGTGCTGACATATAATTTTATAAGTGCGTTTATAAGCGTTTTAAAGAAGGTCTATGCTTAATTATGCCAATTCACTGACTCTACGTGAGTCAAAGAAAAAGTGACAGTAAAATGTAGAGCACAGACACAACCCAGGCAGTGTGGCTGCAGGATACGTACTGACCAGCAGAGGAAAAGGAAAGGACTGGTGTAAGAAAATAAAGGAAGGGGGACTAAAATAAGAGTGATGCAGGCAGAGGATGAGAGAGAACGGAGGGATGAGGGGGTGGAGGTGATGAAAGAAAGGGAAGCAGAAAGCCCAGCTGGCCAATAGAGGATGAAGCAGACATACATGTACAGAGAGAAAGAGAGAGAGACCAGTGTAGAGGACCCAAACTTCCTGTCTAACTGTACCCCATGTACAAAATGTGACCATTGGGATTCTCTCAACTACAGCTAGTAAGCAGAAAACATGAAGTCCAAATCCGAAGCCACTTAAGTACAGCAAATAATAATAAGTACGGTATATGACGTAGAAGGGTTTTTGGTGAACCCGTAAAGGTTCTATGTAGAACCCTGCAACAAAGTGTTTCCCCATCAGAGAGGGCTCCAAGTAGGACCATTTTTGAAAGCTAAGAAGCCTTATTTATCTAATGAACCCTTAAAGAACGCCTGAAGAATCCTTTCCAAGAGCAGTTCAAAAGGCCTTATACATAAATATACATAAGTCTCTGAAATTAGTTTGTGGAAATCTAAAAAAACACTGTGTGGAATGGTTACACCAAGGCCATGTCATAATAAACCAATTATATCAATGGTCACATTCCAATACAATATGCACAAATGTTGCTAGTGTTCTCGGCACACTATGAGTAACTTATAGCATTTGAACGGAGTCTCACAAAATAAATAAAAACTCACCTACCAACACTGTGTGATCTCAATAAACTGTACATAAACACACGCACACCAGATGGACTGAGATCAGAGGCTATAAATCTACAGGCCTGGAGATTCCACAGGAGTTGGTACAGATGTGTTTCGAACATCGTCACACACTTACATAATATACACAACACATAACAGTGGAAAAGCATACATGTGCAATTCATGGATTAAACAAGATAACAATATTAATGTTAATGAAAGCAGGGTGAATAAGTTAGACTGCTTGAAGATAAATAGGAGAGGCTTTAGGTTTGTGGGAATTTATGGTGTATCTAACAGATCAGGAGTGACTCAAGAGGAAATAGATTGGAGCGATGAGACAAACATAAACATAATAAGCTGGGTGGGTTAAAAGCCGTCTCATTAAATTGTCACCACCCCTGAGTTCCACAGTGTGTTTTTGGCGTGTGTTAGGAGCTACAGAGAAGTAATGAGAAGTGGTAGACAGTCGATAGGCGATAGACGGCAGACAGTAAAGCTTACAGACACGTAGGGCTCGTACAATTTGACTGGGAGGTGGAGGTGCAGCACCCTAAAAAATTTCAGCAGAGAGAATAACACCATTACAACAGGACTAGTGGGCATCCTCTGCTTTACACAATACAACATCACATATTCATCAAGTACATCTCAGCTCTGCATCAATTAAAAAAAAAAGACATGTAGACAGGAAAACAGAGTACACAAGCACAAAACTGTAAATTGTTCAGATTTTTAAATCTGAAGAAGTGCCTTTTCTGGACCGTTAATTAGTGAATGTGATAACACAGAGGCTTCATGCAGTGTGTGTGTGAGTTACTCACCATGCCCCCTGCAGAACAGGCTGAGTAGTGCATGAGCGCAAAATATAAAGCAGAGGGGACGAAAAGGGAAGGGAAGTACGAATGGACCCATTTAGGATGGAATTAAAACGGAAGATGGGGAAAAGAAGAGTTGGGAATATTACAGAAGAACCTGCAGTTCCCTTCAGAATAAGCTTTACGTGAGCTTATAAGAATGTGAAAAGGAATTATTTTCAATTACTTATTTTTAATACGAGAAATGAACGTGAGTGACAAAATAATATAAAGAAGCAGGTGGTAGTAGGGGTAGAGACACAACAAACAGCCTTATTAGCATATTGCACTAAAGCTGCAACAGGAAACAATACATGAGAACGTTAACAGAAGCTCAACATGTTAGACACTAGTGATGAATAATAGCAAATCTATAACAGCAAAACTGAAGAAAGAAACACAAACCACAGACAACACAGAAAGAGGACATTAGGTACAATATCACAAATGCTTCATGACTTGGTCTTTGTCTAATCCAAGTCTACACTCACAGCATCACACTAGAGATGTGCATCGGGACTGGGATTTCAGCGAAGTCTGAAGGCGAGGCACGTTTTTACTCACATGCAGGTCAGAAATGAAGATTACAGGGCAAACAGAAACAGTGTAGCTGGTGCTGCAATATTACCAATTGCAGAGCCTGTCCTTTTATTTTCTATTTCTGTTTTTATCTATTTTCTGTTTCCTATTCCAGTGAATGAGTTTTTTTCTCCAGGCAAATTACTGTATATTTGCGTTTGGTTTGAATGCTCCTGACTTGCTAAGGGCTTTGAGGTGAGGTGCCACCTCACAGCTCCAAGATCCCCGGTTTGATCCTGAGCTCGGGTTCCTGTCTGTCTACCCATGTCCGCGTGAGTTCCTTCTGTGTTCTCCAGTTTCCTCCCACCTCCCAAAACCATGCCAGTAGGTGGATTGGCTAAGATAAATTACTGCTAGGTGTGAATGTGTGTGTGTGTGTGATAAACTGGAGTGCCACCTGGTTTATATACCTGTCTTGCACCCAGTGTTCCCTCCACCCTGACCAGGATAAAGTGCTTACTGAAACTGTGTGAGAGTGTTTGCTCAGTAGCCTGTCCATTCAGGTCCATTCTAGTGGTGTAGACGCTGATGTCTACAGGATGACTATTGTGCAAAAACAGTAAAAACAGCTTTTGTGTAAAGAAAATTGTGACAACATTAACAAAAGCTGCATGTTATCTTTCTAAGTAATAAATGATTTGTCCGCATTTGAAATTTGATCTTTCTCTGACTTTTTTACAGCCTGCTGGAACTCAAGACTTAACGTGGTCATGTAAACATATTTGGGACATCACAAACCAAATATTTTTGCCATCAAAAAATCATGTTCCAACAAGGCAACCATAAAATACAGCTGATGAACAAAAACAACGATTATGCCTTAGTTTGTTTAGGTTATTGAGTACCACGATCTATAATGGCACATGTCTCTTTAATTTAAGTGAGTAGTCATCAGTGTGCAGTGCTTAAATCTGGGGACAATAAGACTTAAATAGAATTACAGGAAAACAGGAAATTACCCTGTTCTGCTCTCTGAACGAACAGGTTAAGAAAAAAAAAAAAATCTCTTAACAGTGTCTACTTGTTCAGGAGAGCAAAATGAAATAACAGTTAATTCACTGCAGTGAAACAGAACTAAATAACTGTGGGGTGATCTGGAGAAATAACTTGTGGAGCGATCAGATGTGGGAAAGCAGTTTTTAAAAAACAGTCCCGTGTACAGCTCTATATCACAGCGTCAGAATCACATTTATACGACACTGACTTACCTGGTTCCATGTGGAAGGCTTTCTAGTAATCTGATTATTTCTCTGTTGCGCACTTGAAATACAGAAAAGAGTAACAGAAAGAGAATAGTGTGCTTTTTCATCATACGTCTTAACCTGGCCTGAATTAGTATGTGTGCTCATGTGTGGATCCGAGAACTCACTTGGCGAATCCGATAAAGTCTTCATGATTGGTGTTGATGTAGGAAAGCTGAATGTCTATTGAAAGGAAAATCTGTTGGATGATAAGAAGAAGAGCGTAAGATAACAGAACATGAATTCATGCTGGACAATAAAGTTTTAATTTAACATTTACCTGAAGTTGTAGTGCCACGTGCATGATAAGAGATTTGCATGCAGTTTAGTTCTCACCTGGTCTTTGGTTTGACTCTCTTGCTCCCGAATATGTGTGGTCACTATTCTCTCTGTCTCTTCCTGTAGCTTAGGAAAGGTCCCTAACTGGACAACGGAAAAGATCCACAATCACACGTCTACATTCTTTATGTGTACTCCATTTCAGCAGTATTACACACAATTATAATACCTTGCTGATGCATTGCCTCACTGTGGCTATGAGCTCCTGGATGACCATATCAACACATTTAATACACGGGCCTTTGAGCTTCACTATCTCTTTCTTAACAATGGCCTCAAACGCCAGGTCAGGAGTGAACAAGCCTGTCCTAGACAAACAAACAAACAAAAAACCAGACCACCACACACAGCATATGTACCTATGAGTTGAGAGTATAATACACTGTCAGACTAAAGGTGGATTAAAGGTGTGGTGTTTGAAAGCCAGACCTGATCCCATGAATATTCTTGATGGCATAGCTTATCTCACGCCGCAACTCTTTCTCATCAAACTCCATCTGATGAGTGAACGACAGTGAATGAGTGCGGACTATTACAAGGCACGATTTAATCAGTGAAGCTGATGTGCGATGACCACCACACACCTTGACTAGGTCAAAGGGAAAGCGTTCATGAAAGATGCGATTGATTTTGGCTCCTCCTGAGAGCTGAATGGTGTCCACTTGGGCGCCAGAGCCCTCAATCATCTTCTCAAAGTCCAGCCCAAAGTGCTGGATAAGCCTCGATGACAGAGAGGGAAAGACAAAAAGATAAAGACAAAAAGATACTTGGTTAGAGAGCTGTAAGCGGAGCAATCCTAGAGTACTGGATTTGTGAGAAGATGCGTTAGTGCACTGATGTTATGTTAGTGTGAAGACAGAATTTGTGTGTCAAAACCTGGATCTGTGAATTATCAAGAATGACTTCAATAAATTCAATAAAATTCAATAAAAAAAAGCTTTCAGGGAATGGATATCAGGGCCATGTGTATTTATTTATCACAGTGATTTATATATATATATATATATATATATATATATATATATATATATATATATATATATATATCAATATTTAGAACAAAATCTGTACCTATAATTTGCCGCTTACCAAAAACATCCATCTGCCATGAATGTTTGGTGTTCAAACTTTTCTTCCTGTTGGAGGTCTAAGCCACCAAATATTTGATCATTACTTAGATAGATAGATAGATAGATAGATAGATCGATAGACAGATAGATAGATAGCATTTATTGTCATTGTATTTCTACTTGTTAACTTCATTAGCCTTGTAGGTTTAGACTCATTTTTGGTATACCATTGTTTTAAAATTTTGGTCTTGCACGTACGTGTGTGTATCTTCATATTTTGACTCACTGCATTAAAACTAATTTAGTGATGGTTAGTCAGGGATCACATGTTTGTGAATATATGTGTCTGTTTATACTGTATCATATTCTGACTGTATGTAGTGACTCACTGCATCAGTGCTTTGGTCTTGCGTGTGTGGTCATCAGGGTTCATGTGTCTGTATTCCTCAGCCTCTTTATCCAGTGAGAATAAATGAGACTGCAGCCGGTTACGGAACACTGGTAGTGTGTCCCGGATGTGATTGGTCAGTTGCTATGGATACAAGAGAGGTACCATACAACTCAGTGCTAGGATATGTTTATATATATCCACATAGAGCTTAGATAATGTTTATAGAGACCCTTTGTTGCCTGTGTGCTGATTTGCATTTGCAGTAGAAACATTGACATGCTGCAATCTAACCTAACTAATTTGTTATTTATACACCGTCTCAGTCTTATTCTATATATCACTCTTTTTCTCTGTCTCTCACTTGGTTGAGGACCCTCTGCAGGTAAGGTGTTCCCATTTGGTCGGCCATGTGCTTGTAAGCTGGATGAGAGAGGAAAAACACCCGCTCTGCAGCGATAGCCGCACTGATGTCCTTTCTCCCCTCAATGTCCTTCTGACTGCGATTCACCACTCCAATGTAACCTGCATCAATCCCACATACATACACACAGAGACTTATACTCATTAATAGAGAGGCTCTAAGACAAAGAAATAGTAAATATGCAAATGAAAGACAACACGAAAAGAACAAAGCTAGAAATAATAAAACAGTTCTGCATACTGTATCGAATACAATACAATACTGTACAATACTGTAAAACTAAAGTATATTTAGAGAGAGTGTTCTACAGTAATCTGCATGGAAAATAAAAATATATCTATGATGAGTGTGTGTGTGTGTGTGTGTGTGTGTGTGTGTGTGTGTGTGTGTGTGTGTCTAATGCATTAAAATGCAAGCATGAAGGCCCAGCACCTGGCCTTGCTTTAGCTGCTGTTGAGAGCACGGCCTACACTGCTTGGCACCAGTTCAGGTTCTATAGACTAGCTCTGGCTGTAACCGAAACCCTGTGGCAGTGGGACTACAGGAAGGGAACTTGGGAACTTGTCTCATTTCAACACCATGATCTCATACAGATTTGTTTACAGCTAAAAGGCTTTACACACACTGCATATGTCGATACATGTCCATACTGATATGACAATATATGAATAGTGCCAGTAACTTTAACTGAGAACCACACTGATTGTATTCTAGCACTAACTGCAGACTAATGAAGTACAGTGTACCTCTGCATAAGGGCAGTACCCTGTTCTCCAGCACATCTCTGGCATCCGTCCCCTCGTCCATCAAATCTAGTTTAGTGATGACGCCAATGGTCCTCTGACCTGAGACAGAGGAACCGAAGATCATGAGGAAACAAACAGAAAGAAAAGAGACGAAAGTATAGGAATCTGTGACAGAAAGGAACTCAGTATTGTTCTGTTCACTCTCACCCTGTGGGTCGACATCTTTGGCCAGTTTGAGGGCATCTGAGTTGGCCAGATCCATGTTTGCAGGTGTGACAGCCAGGATGAGGCAGTTTTCCCGGCAAATGTACTGCATGATCATGTCTCTGATCTGGTATTCGATGTCTGGAGGCTGATCCCCTACTGGAACCTTAGTGATGCCCGGCAAGTCTACTAGAGTCAGGTTGAGCACTGAGAGAGAAAGAAAAATAGAACATATTCATATGTTTTAAGTGTATAATGCTCAACATAAATACCATTTTATGAGATGAGTGTTGTTAAGGTGATGATTGTACCGTTTGGTGAGTAAACACGTAGGTTGATGGGAATGGAAGAAATGCCCTTATTGGCTCCTGTAACTCTGTCTGTCTCTGCTTCAATCTCTTGTCGAACCTCATCAAAGTTCGTAAACTTCTTCCCTTTACAGTGCAGGAACTCAGCATACTCTGTGAGAGCCGATGGAAGGAGACGTGAGAAAGAGGACACAGGAGAACAAATGAGAGCAAAAAAACTGATTTTATAAATTTATTATGATGTTAATTTAACCTTTCATACTCAGCCACAAGCCTTTCCATTGAACAGTTGACGGAAACATCAACATGAGGACACACTGACCCCCAGTGGTTAAAAAAAATTTCCTGCATGTAATCAAACATTCACACCTTTCCTTTTCCTTCACTGATTATTTAATGCAAAAGCTGATCAAATCTGGAACAGATGACTCCATCACAGCTGAGAAAGCATGGCGCAAAGTTGCAGTGATAAACACTGAGTCAGCAAGTCAGTCTTGTGCAGTCACACAGCGGGGCTGCTTGTACATACTGTACACATATGTATGTGTGTATCTACCTGAGCTGGAGCTGATTAGCTGTAACACAAGTGGTCTTCGGGTGACAATCCCTGAGCCTCTCGGTAAGAAATCCCTTGAAAAAAAAAAAAAGACAGAGCAATTTTAACCACACACACCCCTGGAACAGAGCCAGAAAATACAGCATTCTTAGATAAGGTTAGGCAATGTGTCAGCGACGTGGTGAAACTGTAAACCCAATAACTCTCACTCCCATTTCCAGACACACTTATTACCCTCCTGACTCCATATATAGGACAGGGTGTACAGTAGTGGTACAGGGTACAGTGGTCTATATACAGCAGTGCAGCAAGGAACAAAATTAGAGAGATATAAGGCCTTAACAGTCATTAGCATATGGTGTGTGTTTAGTCATTAAGGTAAAATACAGGATTACCAAAGCATCATACCAAAGAGTGGAAATTCAGCAAATCAAGAGACAAAAGTACATAACAGTGACAAAAGTAGGACAGATCCAAGGTTGAATAATGGAATAATAGTGAATAAGGGAAGGATGGTGTCCTCAAATCCATGCCATTCACACATTTACATTGCTTCATTTGGCATGTGATTTTGTCAAAAGCAGCTTAGACTGGTGACACAATACAATTAAGGACCAACAATAGCTCTCCAGCAGTCCAGGGATGTGAGCTCACAACTTTTCAATCATAAGCTTGGAACCATTAATTCAAAGTCCACCCTGAACCTCTTCCATATAAATATTTATAATTAATATACAACCTTCAATTGCGCAAAAGATTTATTTACATAAATTTATCTTTCATCAATACGTTGGTTTATTTTCATTACCCACAATGCTGTTTGGCGTCCTGCTGATAAGCCGCTGATAGTGGCTTCAGTGGGAATTCATGTCTACGTAAAGCGACTTTAATCCTTTCCAGCTCTCTCACCTCCTGATCTGTACACTCTGATCACACACAAAGACAGGGGCACACACAGGCTGTCTGAGGGGCAGGGGCGAAAAAATAAAAAGGGCAATTACTAAACACAGTGGGGCTCCTAGAGGACACTTCATCATGTTTTTTTTTTTTCCACACATAGTGGCAACCCTAGAGGGCGTTTCATCACATTTTTTTCCCATTTGAAGGCCAGCCATTAGGGCACATCATCACATTTTCTCCACTTGTAAGGGCACTCCAGAAGGCACTTCATTACATTTTAACTTCCGTAGGGGCATCCTAGAGGGCACTTTCGCTGTGTTTTTTCAACTATGGGGCACTGGGAGAAGGGGTGGGATAACTAAAATACAGCATCAACCAGCAAATTAGCAACTGAATCACTAAGCACATCAGAAATATTCCAAAATAAGCATATTTAATGTATTTCAGGGTGGAGTTTTCCTTTAACGGTGCGGCAAATGACTATACAATCATACCAGTAAAAGCTACACAATACATCATTTGTTCATCTTTTTCACTATGTTGGCTTTGGGAATAATGGTATAAAAGAATAAAATGGAAAACGAATCCTCTAACAAACCCACATTTGGTGTTTTATGAGCATTTTGACCAATCTCATAGGTTCCAGACATGTTTTCTGTGGGTGTGCTTACACATCGTGGCATTTGTGTGATGCAAAAAATAACTGCATTAATTTTAGTCTAATTAATGCAGGCTAGACTTTCATGACATCATGGTTTCACCAGCTTGTTTTAATATATTCACAATGTGTATGCTGTTTGATCATACCAGCAATGTCTTGTAAAAATCTCAGGTTTTCAAAATGAACCATGTCTATAGTTCGGTCTTTCTTGGACAGATGGTAATTGATGGATTGTGTTCTTCATGAAACAGCAAGGCTTCTCACTATTCAAATAACAAAACATGCAAACTTGTTCTGAGCAGTGTTTAAACCGAGAAAGCAAAAAAAAAAGTGCCCCTGGCATGAATGTATTTTGTTCCGTTGCTCCATCTGAAGCAAACACACAACAGACTTCTTGGCAAAAACAAACCAAATAATTAGGCTTGTACTATGTCTTTTCTTAGGTTATCAGTATGTAGTGCATAATTGTATGAAGCGCACAAAGGAAGATATTTGTGGCTCTGCTGCAGAAATTCAGGCGATGATGCAGGGATCAGGGTGTGTGAAGCTAATTCAGAAACACAATCTGAAATAGAGAGGGACCTCCCTCAGGAGCAGACCCAGTTAAACACACAAGAGAGATAAGGAGACGGAGATGTCAGCATGCAGGTAAAAGCTTAGCCGGCTCACAGATAAATATCAAGGGTCAAAAAGGTTTCTTGTTGAATCACTCGCTCACTGTGAAACACCACCACATCGCATGTTTTAGTTAGAACCTAATCTGTGTATCGCTTAGGCTGTAGAGTCAAGATGTTTTTGGATTACTTTGCCGCGTTTTGTCAGGAATCGACTCTGACACATCCACATTCCTCCTCCACAATGTGTCGTATTATTAGCCTAAACTGCACTCGTTCTCATCACTTGCCCCTGACCTCGAAGTTCTGGCCATGACAATGCTTTCATTCAAACCACTGTACCTCTCTTTTTCTTCCTATCTGTCTCTACGGCCGCTCCCACACTCCATCCCCTGCACTGTTTGAGCGTTTGTGGTCTAATATCTCATGTTCATGTTTGCTGGAGAAGGTCAAGTCAGTAAAGCTTGTTTACGGATTTGCTGAATGGGTGTGACAGCATATACCGTATATAACACTTACAACAGGAGCAGTATCTATTTTCAAATAAAAATATATAGATCCATTATATCTCTCTCGCTCTCAGACTTATTTTCCCCTAGGCAATTCATTCTTTCTCTGCCATCCCTCTCTCCTCATCTCCTTCGGCATCTAGTCGACCCTCTCATATCCGCAGGCCTCGATGAACAGTAGGCAAGGACAGATGGCTTTTGGTGCTGATGCACAATGATTTTTCCATCACTATGGCTACATCTATGAGTTCTTTTAAATAATATGACTCTGAAGGCCATCATGTAACAGCGTGAATAATTGCTGGTACATGATGGCTACTTGCTGGCTACTTTAATCCAGAGTCTCAATACATACTAAGGAAAAAGCATCTAATATTCATTCATTGATCTTCAGTAACTGCTTTATCCTGGACAAGGTCATGGTGGATTCGGAGGCATATCCTGGGAACACTGGGCATGAGGACGGGATGCCAGTCCATCACAGGCACCATACACTCATTTGTACACTCATTCACACCTAGAGGTAATTTACTGACTTGTTTTTGGGAGGCGGGAGAAAACTGGAGAACCTGGAGAAAACCCACACAGACATAATGAGACCATGTGAAACTGACAGCTCAAGCAAAAGCAAACCAGGTAACAGGGTTGTAGCATCACTATTCTAGGTGTAATAATCCTATAGACATCTGGGAGGACAAAGTGTAATCTGTGAAATGCTATATTAATCAGTTACTGCTGCAGAGAGGAAAACTCTTTTTGCTTTGTGCTGCCATAAAAGAAGGCTTTCAGTGGCCTTATTTCTCACCGTATGTAGGTCACATAATGAAGTAACTGGCGTTTTTCTCTCATACTCTTTTAGAGCTGGTTAAAGGTGATGAGTACAACTGATATGACACACACATACACACACCTCAGGAGCTGCTCGAGTCAGAGATAAGACTCCAGCTTCTGCTCTGTGTCAGAAACAGTCGTTTGAAACAGCTAACCTTCACCTCACTTCCCCACACTTAAAAACTGAGCATGACAAACAATGGGCTGGTTTTCACTAACAATCCCGGTTTCCTGTGGACAGCCCAAAACATCGGCAAGGAAACTCTCTTGGCAAGAGAGCATCTTCCGTAGAGCAGCAAAAAGCAAAGCAACATGGAAGCAATGGTATACTAACTTACAAATAACCTTAATTTCAGAACCTAAAAAAATATATTACATCTGTTCAAGTCACTTAACTTGCTTTTGTTGTTTCCTGTCGTTTTAATATATATTTTGAAATAATTCATCAAATTTCTTTTGAGCAGATGCTTTATCCTGGTCAGGGCTGCACTGGATCCAGAGTCTATCCCAGGAACACAGGATGGTCCATTGCAGGGCACCTTGCACAAACACACTCACTCACAACTAGGGGCAATTTAATGCAGCCAGTCTGCATAATTGCCTGTTTCTGAGACAGTGAAAGAAACCAGTGAACCAGGAGGAACATGTATATATATATAGATAATTTACTGTGAACTGTGTATACATTATACTGACAAAAATATGTGGACGCCTGACCATCACACACATATGTGCTTGTTGAAAATCCCATTCCAGATTTAGTCCCCACTTTCCTGTTATCGTAAGCTCCACTCTTCTGGGAAGGCTTTCCACTAGATTTTGGAGCGTGACTGTGGGGATTTGTGTTCATTCAGCTACAAGAGCATTAGTGAGATCAGGCACTGATGTTGGTGAGGAGGTCTGGGGTTCAGTCAGTGTTCCAGTTCATCCCAAAGGTGTTCAGTGGGGTTGAGGTCAGGGCTCTGTGCAGGACACTCGAGTTCTTCCACTCCAACCTTCACACACCATGTCTTCATGGAGCTCGCTTTGTGCACAGGGGCATTGTCATGCTGGAACAGGTTTGGGCCTCTTAGTTGCAGTGAAGGGAAACTGTAATTCTACAGCATACAAACACATCCTATATAAGTTGTGTGCTTTGAATGTTGTGGCAGCAGTTTGGGGAAAACCACATATGGTTCTGATGGTCAGATATCCACATACTTATATAGTGTATATATGATTTATTCTATTATTATTATTATTATTATTATTATTATTAGGTGTAGCTACTATAAATGAATTATAATTATACAATCATTATAAGTTTATGTATTGCATTTGTTTAACGGATGACGAAACAATCAGAAATGTGGCACTAAAATGATTTCAGGTTTTCATTAGTAAAGCTTGCCTGTTTTTCGCTGCAGATTACGCTCAGTGTTGGTGTGACAGGGACTTTCATTAGACATTCAAATTAAACCTGCCTTCAATGCTAAAAAAGGATCAACAGATGTCTGACAGCGTCTTGAAATACTGGCAGACCTTGCTGTTTCCCATCTCTGGAGGTATCTGTGTTGGAAATGTTTATCTAAGTCATCTAAAATATACGCCACATAGAAACCTTTTGTATCAAAATCCCTGCACTTTTTTTTTTTAACACCATAAAAGTCTGCGATGTTCAGTATGAATGAGATCGAGATGAAGTCTCGATCGCTTTGCGTGAACATGTTCTTGGCTCCTGATCATTGCACTTGGCAGGAGAAGGAGATGAAGAAGCGGCTGCAGACTACAGATGAGTGCAGGAGCCTGTGCACCTGTTGCCACCACACAGCACATCCTGCACCATCCATCCATCCATCCAGCCTTCCATCCATCCATCCATCCGGCTTCCACATCAGAGATGTTCCTCAACACAATCAAAGCGTCAGTGAGACATGTGATCACCTACCTGCCCACGAAGTTCTCGAGGACAGAGGACTTGCCTGCACTCTGTCCTCCCACCACGGCGATCTGCGGCAGCTCCAGACTGCAGCTCCGCCCGAGGACACTGAACGCCTCGTGGAGTCTGTTCACCAGCGGAATGAGCTCCTGCATGCCCTGGTTCCCCATGACTCCACAGAAACACCCTCTACTGCACACACACCATCCCCACACACACACACACTCACTGCAAGCGCAAATCTGGGCGAAGTGTGTGAAGTGTCAAACCTCACTGACTGCTTTAAGCGCTGTGTCTGACAGCCTTGTTCATGGCGTTTCCAAATCTCTTACTGCAAACGTGGTGTCTGTTTGCTCCATTAAAATAACACAGCTTTGATAATACTCATTAAAAAAGGTCTGTTAGCTTACCACGTCCTCGCCTTGGCTGTCACTATCCAGGTTCTGGACGCAAACACGGAGAAAGTTAGCTAGCTTTCAACTCTTACTCTTTATTTTCCACACCTCAGCACTGACACCAAGAAGTTAAAACTAATCTGTCACCGGTAAAAGTCTCCAGTTCGGCTGAACTCGGTTCGGTTCGGCTCTTTTCCCTCTTCTCTCTCTCTCTCTCTGTCTCTGTCTCAGCTGGAACACTGACAGTTAACGGTCCATATTAGCGCATGCGCAAACGCCATCAAACCGCTTCCCAGAGACAAACAGGACTGCTAATTCACTACTAACTTCAACACTCTCCATTTCTTTCTTTAACTTTTTTTTTTTGTTTGTTTTGTTTTTGGAGTTAATAGGCATTTTACAAGCCTTAATGTTCCAGGTCCAGGTATCTAAAATTCCTTTAAAGCTATTTATAACAGGTAAAGTGATACAGAAGTGGTACACAGCCTTTGCTTCAGAGTGACAGAGTGCACAATACAGTAGTCAAGCCCAAGTGCTGCAGTAAACATAACATGCCTGGACTCTGAGGCATGCTGTGAATTTTCTACTGTTTTCCTCCAATTTTTAAAATAAAATTACATTTCGTTAGTTTTATGTATTCTTATGTATTATGGTATACAATGGATATAAAAAGTCTACACAGCCCTGTTAAAAAAGGCAGGGTTTTGTGATGTAAAGAAATGAAATCAAGATAAATCATGTCAGGACTTTTCCCATTCTCACTGTGAGATTACAACGTATAAAAATTAAGTGGAAAACAATCAGAAATCTTTTAGGGAAAAATAGGAAAAATAAAAAAGTTATAATAACCTGGCTGCATAAGTGTGCACACCCTTTTATAACAGGGGATGTGCCTGTGTTCAGAATGAACCAATCAAATTCAATCTCATGTTCAAAAGTAAATATCATACAGCTGTTATCAATGAAATTATTCTGATTAACCCCAAATAAAGACCAGCTGTTGCTGTAGTATCTTCTTCACATCTGACTGCTGATGCCATGGTCTGCAAGGAGTTCACAAAGCACACATGGTATCTCACTTGTTGAAAGATATCAATCAGGAGAGGGGTATAAAAGTTTTTCCAAAACATTAGACGTACCATGGAACACCGTAAAGGCCATCATCAACAAGGGGAGAAAATGGAGCACCATAGTGACATCACCAAGAATAGGACGTCCTTCCAAAATTTATAAAAGGAGAAGACAAAAACGTACCAGGGAGGCTGCCAAGAGCACTATGGCAACGTTAAAGGAGCTGCAGAAATATCGGACAAGTACTGATTCATCTCTGCATGTGACAACAATCTCTCATATTCTTCATATGTCTGGGCTATGGGGTAGGGTGGCTAGGGTAGAAGCCCTTTCTCACAAAAAACATCCAAGCCCAATAAAATCACCCCAAACTATGTGGCAAAATGTGTTATGGTCTGATGAGACCAATTCCAAAAGGTATAATAATTCCATAATTCCAAAAGGTATGTTTGGTGCACATCACCAAAAGAACAACATACCCACAGTGAAGCATGGTGGTGGCAGCATCATGCTTTAGGGCTTCTTTTATTCAGCCAGAACTGGGGCTTTTATCAAGGTGGAGGGAATCCTGAATAGCTACAAATACCAGATAATTTTAGTGCAAAACATTCAGGTGTCTGTTAGTAAGCTGAAGGAATTTCACCTTTCAGCATGACAATGACCCAAACCATACATCCAAATCAACAAAGGAATGACTTAGAAGATCAAAAGAAGATCAATGTTTATGAATGACGTATCCAGAGCCCAGACATGAATCCAACTAAAAATCTGAGGGGTGACCTGAAGCGGGCTGTGCACAGGAGATGCCCTTACAGTTTGATAGAACTAGAATGTTTTTGCAAGAAAGGGTGGGAAAATATTGCCAAGTCAAGAAGTGCCACGCTGACAGACTTTTACCCAAGAAGACTGAGTGGTGTGATAAAATCAAAAGGTGCTTCAACAAAGTATTATTTTAGGGGTGTGCACACTTATGCAAGCGGGTTATTGTACGTTTTTTATTTTTCTTTTTTCTCTAAAAAAGTTTCTGATTGTTTTTCACTTTTTTTCCACATTGAGGGTGGAAACAGTTTGACATGATTTAAAACCTGCCATTTTAACATTTTATATCCATTGTGCATACATTCCTGGGGAAAAAAATGGGCCAAGCCCAAAATGGCAAAAATATTAAGCTTTTAATGGTCTTAACAACAAATCATTGGTTAAGAAATCAGCTAGAATTAAACAAATAGATAAAGGAAGTTAGTATGGGAGCTTTTCCCTTTGATTTCTTTAAATGTTTAAGCCTTGTGGCCCTTGATGGGCTGCATCAGGTGTGACAGATCACCAAATAATGAATCATATATTTTTTCTCTGACCTCTCTTATCAACAAGGTACTTCCACGCACAGAACTGTTGCTCACTCAATGTTTTTTTGTTTTTTACACCATTCTCTGTAAACTCTAGAGACTGTTGTATGTGAAATTCCCAGGAGATCAGCAGTTTCTGAAATACTCAAACCAGCCCATCTGGCACCAACAGCCATGCCACGGTAAGTCACTGAGATCACACTTTTTCGTTATTCTGATGTTTGATATGAACATTAACTGAAGCTCTTGACCTGTACTTGCATGATTTTATGCATTGTGCTGCTGCTACATGATTGGTTGATTAGATAACTGCCTAAATGAGCAGGTGTACATGTGTTCCTATTAAAGTGGTACTACATTCTATTTATGCCGGTTTATGTAAAATTGACAGAATTATCATTACCTCATATTAAACTCAATAGAAATTAGTACTTTAAACAGAAACTTTATATGTGATTGTGTAAAAGTCCAGACTTGCGTTATTGTACCACTTTTTATACCACTTTTCATTTACATTTACTCATTTAACAGATGCTTTTATCCAAAAACTATGTAAAATTGAGCTAAGCAGATGAGGATTTTGTTCAAGGACCCAACAGAGACGGCTTCCAGGATTCAAACTCATAACCATTCGAATTTTAATCTAAAGCCCTAGCTGCTATGCCACTACTGCCCCTCACCACTTTTTCCCCATTAGGTCAGCTGGATGCCATTTTTCAGCTGTAGTGTTGTACAAAGCACTTCTGTAAGATGCTCTGGATAAGGGCATCTGCTAATTGCTGTAAATGTAGTACTGTAGTCGGCCATGTGACCTGTGTTTACTTCCCAGATGAGCAAAAAAGATAAAAGCTTAGTTTTTACCATCATCACACCGTGTCTAATGATCATGACAGTCTTGAGGTGTAGTTTGACAGTAAAAAAAAATGTTTAGATCAAAATTGCAATGAAAATCCTTCTTCCCAACTGACCCATCCACTCCGAAACAGCAAATGATTCATGAATTTCCTTTTAAAGAAAAAGGGGTAGGTGGTGAGCAGATGTTCTATCTGGTAGAGAGCTCATTTCTGGACAAGAAAAATGTAAACAGAAGCCTGAAATTACCCAGGTTCAATGCATTGCAACATTTTATAAGTTTTATAAGATATATTTGATGATATATGATTATTATAGGTCTTATGTTAAATTAAACATTTCAAACTGCACTTATAAGAATGGAAGAAAATCAGGCACAAAACAAAACAAAGAATCACGGTTGTTGATAATGATGTAGTTTTGACAATCAAAAATCATCTGCTTTTGGTTTTAAAGCAAGCTGATTTCAGTTTTCAGTTCAAGCTACTCGCAGGTCCTTCAGCATTGCAGTAATGTCTATCTGAGGGTTAAAGGGAGCATTCTGACTGTGCCTCTGCAGCGTCCCCTGGAGGGTTTTGGCAGCCTGCTGTAGCTCCTGTGGGATGGTGTTTGGTTTGTCTCGTTCACTTCCACCCCGGGAACACAGCAGCACCTCGTTCACTTCACCCTCAATAGGGCGAGAGAGCACACTCAGGAACACGGCCTGCAAACGCTCCAACACTGACTGCCTCAGAGCTGAGTCACGACACACCAAGTTTAACATAAACACTCCTGAGACAGGAACAGAGAGAGATAGAGAGAGAAGATAGGTGCTTAGCATAGTCACTGTGGTGCATGTACAACAACGCAACACAACAGAACTCATCTATCACTCATCTGTCAACTATGCTATCTCACTAATAATAATAATAATAATAATAATAATAATAATAATAATAATAATAAAGCCTTAAATGAAAAAGAAAGGCATCCGAGGTGAAGTTAGCCTACCTCGAGGAGTTAACAACTTGCAGACTTTCTCCAATAGGGATGTTTCTACAAAAGCAGGAGGAGGGCAGCTCATGCCCAGGGAGCGGTCCTTGCTGTCAACATCGAACATGATGACATCATAGGAATGTCCCCCTATAAATAGAGCTGGAATGAGCAGAGTCGGGTGGGGTCGCCTGGCAGACCATATGGAGCATTTCATAAGAGTACACATGACTGAAAACATATCTGTAACATTCTTGACATATAAATATCTATTGTTTTAGAACAGAAGTAGAACCATTAAAGCTGATTTGCATTATAAAGAGATTGTACTCAATAACCTTTGTACCTGATAGTACCATTCAGTGCTGTGAATATATTAGCTTGAAGTGTTAAAATAATACAATTGTGAATGGTAGATATTTAAGCACTTACATTACTTTAATGTTTCCTGATACATTCAAGAATATGTTACCAAAAGTACTTGCAAGAGAGGTATTACTATAAACCTATGTAAAAAAAAATATATATATATATATCTTACCCTTGCTCTCTAGCATGCTGATGTATTCTAGACCATCTCCCAGGATTACCTTCAGTCTGTCATCAGTCTGGAACCCAAACCAGGTCTTTGCTACCTCCAGTACGGCCGGGTCGAGTTCCACAACCTCCACCCGCACACCAGGCACAAAGTCCCGTATGAACTGGGGCAGGCCTCCACCGCCCAGCCCCACCACTAACACTGATACCTGGCCATCTGTGCAACAGAGCAGACAGAAAATATCAAGCAATCTGAAAGCTGAAAGCAACAAATATATATATATATATATATATATATTTATAACTACTGTTAATGCTGAAAATTCACCCCCGTGTCTCTCTCTCTTTCTCTCTCTCGCTACACATACTACTCCTGAGTTACCAGTGCTCCTGACTCCCTCTGCACTCCGGACCTGCTTGATCCATCATGATGCCCTACTTCTGTTTGTAGTTTTCATCACCTGAAAAGCACTGCTGCTAAGGATGGCCCCGCATGGATCATCAGCCTAAAGATCACCATGAGATTACTGTGGATGGTACCACATAGAAACTCTAAAGATGGCTGCAGATGTTCTGCCTTGGATAGCCTTAGGACTCCAATTGCTAAGAACAATTTGCACTCAAGTCTTAATCTTAATCTTAATCGTTTTAACTTTAATGTAAGTTAAAACTATAACGAATTCAGAAATGACTCATACTTGCTCATACTTATAAGTCCTTGCTTACACAATTGCATTTTTTGACTATATACACTATACAGTTAGAGAAGAGAAATTCCTCTCAAGGTTTCTTCATTCTTCATGTCGTCTCAGGGAGTTTTTCCTTGCCACTGTCGCCTCTGGCTTGCTCGTTAGGGATAAATTTAGAAATTTATATATTTCTGTAAAACTGCTTTGTGACAATGTCAACTGTTAAAAGCGCTAAAAAAATAAAATTGAATTGAAAAAATGTTTTATAATATTTCATACACAGTAAAATCCCCATGATCAGAGTAATACTTATGTGTGGGGCATTGCTGATGCATTCATTTCAGAAATGCTCTGATTTTACAGCCTTCAAATGATATTTCACCAGAATGCACAAATTCACATTTGCTTCAAAAGTTCCATTATACAGAATATGACATAATACAAATTCCACATTAATGTATCAGCAAAATTTCATGCAATTAAGCTTGACCATCACCTGCGTCACCTCTGCATCAATCCAATTTCAGGACTTATTTTCCCAATTCTTTCACACCACTAACTTTATGTCTTTCATCCTGTTCATGATTCACTGTGCTGTGTTAAATCAGACAACACATTTAGCCTTTCAAGATGAATTCCAATGAAATTCCTTGTAATAGTGCATGTGTGAAAAGGGCTTGACACTGTTGTCTTAGTTTAGTTCCTGCTTTATTGCTTCTATTGAAGTCAAAGTCTAACATTGATTAACCTGTACCTCTTTTCTGCCAGCCCACGGCAATTTGCAAAGCATACCTTTATTACTGACGGCCTCCTTTCCTAGCATGGCAAAGCCTGCGATCATGACCTCGTGATGAGTACAACAGAGAAATCCTCGGTCTACAATGTGATTTTTGTTAGCTGAAGCTGGAGTTTCAGCAGCAGGGGGTTTTGATTTCTTCTTGCTCTTCTTTTTCTGAGCAGAACCAGCTGGAAAAGTAGCATAATGACACAAAAATGAAGACAATTAGCATTATAGGTAAAATACAAATCTGGTTATACAAATATCTTGGCATAATACAAGTTTATTTGAATTTACACTGGGAATAAATCACTCACTTGTAGCTGTGGATCTCAGGCGGCTTTCGGACTGCACCAGCTGAGTGTTGTTCATGAAGATTAATCTACGGTAGACATGACCATCCTCTCCTCGGACATCTTCAACAGAATACTCGCCTGTTAGGTCACTGATGCCTCGGCCCACCACCTCTCTCCAGCCCAGGTCACCTCCTACAGACAAGAACGGCACCTAAACCAGACGTCCAGAGACGAGAGTCAGGAAGAAAATACAGAACTAATATTCCAAATGATTATTATAAATATCTTATATAAATATCTTCCTCCTCTTTACCTGCTGATTGGCTGGCATTCCAGGAGGAGCCAGCTCCATCACCATGGGAGAGAGCTCAGACTGGACTGCTTGCATGTCTTTATATTCCTGGTCTCGATGCATTGCAACAATGATCAATCGGCGGAAGTTTGCGCTGGCGGCTAGCTGAGTGCGACCCTCGGCAGAACCGTACAACCAATCGGATTCTCGACCCTGAGGAACTTTACGAATCAAGCACAATTATCAGTACCACAGTTATGAAAGAGGAGCACACATATTCATTTGAGAAATGGCTCTTACCAATAAAGATAGCAAAGTGGTTGGTACGAGGTACTTTGGCAGAAGGTGGACTGTCCTGCACCGTGAGTGTGTATCGGGGACGGCCCGTGGCTGCGTGGCACAGTGTGAGGGAGGGTGTGCTAGCAGTGTCTGTGGCACCCCTCAGCTTCTGGAGCATGAGTGCATACGCCTGCCGTTCCTTTACTGCGGCTAATAGCTCAGGAACCGACACCAGTCTACACGGGGCACCGTCCTCCCCCTGGCACATCTCCAGCACTTTGAATGGAGGTGGCTGGCGGAACTTGGTGCAGACGAGGATGAATACAGGAAGAGCAAATGAGGAGGAATCCAAGTCCGGGTTCTGCTGGCTCAGGCAGTGGATACGTATGGCAAAGCCAGCTTCAGCAAAATGCTCCACTGCCAGCTTTATCACATGCTCCTGGGCGAGAGTCACACAGACGTAGCGGCCGCCCACAGCCAGAACTCTTCCCACCTCAGCCAGCATTTTGCTCGCCACGACGCCCTCCTCCTCCGAGGCCATGGCATCTAGAGTTCCCTTGTCCAGAGCAGCCTGGAAGCTTCCGCTTTCATAACCTGTCTGAGTGGCATCTACCTGATGGAAGGTGAGGTCGGGACGGCGCTGCACGTTTCGCTGGTTCATGTGAGCAACAACTGTCTCGCTGATATCGATGTTGGTTAAGTGGCGGTAGCCGACATCGTAAAGCTGTTCACTTAGCTCCGAGTTCCCACAGCCCACCACTAAAACCTGACACAGAGAAAGGTATTCATTAGAACTCAGACTCCTGTTTGCCATACATTCTTATTGAACACCCTTTTAACACACTTAGCACTAATTGACTTTATAGCATACAGGTTTGAAAGAGTGATGATTTATAATCCTACTATCTAACTGTCAGCTAGAAGAGGATGGATTGGATGGTCCCATTCTGAGTCTGGTTTCTCTTAAAGTTTCTTCCTCATGTTGTCTCAAGGGGTTTTCCTCACCATTGTTGCCTCTGGCTGCTTATTAGGGATCTAAATCTACATCTATATCAGGATTTTTCATTAATTCTAAAAAGTTCTCCTTAAGCTGCCGCACTACACTGGTTCCATTAGAACAACTAGCAATGTTCTAAAACTAGTGGACCATGGCATGATCTACGCAAATAATTTAAAAACATTAGGAAATATATACATAGTAAATACATATACTAAATGGCCAAAAGTTTGTGGAAACCTAAAAATCATGCCTATATACACTACCATTTAAAGCTCGCTTTGTGCGCAGGGGCATTGTCATGCTGGAACAGGTTTGGGCCTCTTAGTTCCAGTGAAGGGAAACTGTAATGCTACAGCATACAACGACATTCTACACAATTGTGTGCTTCAAACTTATGCCAATGCACCTCTAGGTTTGCAGGTTTGAATCCCGCCTCCACCCTGTGTGCACGGAGTTTGCATGTTCACCCCATGCTTCAAGGGTTTCCTTCGAGTACTCCATTTTCCTCTCCCTGTTCAAAGACATGCGTTGTAGGCTGATTGGCATTCCCAAACTGCAGTGTGTGAGTGTGTATGCAATTGTGCCTGTGATGGACTGGCACCCCATCCAGGGTGTCCCTTGCCTTTTGCCCCAAGTCCCCTGCAATAAGCTCTGGGCCCTGTGACCCTGTGTAGGATAAGCGGTACAGAAAATGGATGGAATACACTTCGGGAAAAGGTCTGGGAACCACTAACTTTGTTTTTTGTAATAACCTTTGTAATAATTTAGTTTTTTAATCAAAAGTTTTTAATCAAAAGTATGTGGACACCTGATCATCACAGCCTTGTGGTTCTTCGACAAACTGCTCCCACAAATTTGGAAGCGCACAATTGTATAAAATGTGTTTGTATGCTGTAGCATGACAATTTCCCTTCACTGGAACTGAGAGGCTTAAACCTGTTCCAGCATGACAATGCCCCTGTGCACAAAGCCAGCTCCATGAAGACATGGGGTGTTAAGGTTGGAGTGTATTTTCAGGGTCTTTTTAAGATCACTTCCCATATTCTTAAACACATTCAAAGCTAAAGCACAGTTCAGTGTTATTAATCAGAGGGTTATGGAGTATGGAGTGTAGAGTGTAAGTGTGGACGCAGTGCGCGGTTATAAGCCTGTTATTACCTTCTCACGGGGTTTAATGTATTTGTGCAGCACGCCACACAGCGAGTTGTAGTCTCCATACCACTCAAAAGCTTTCTCTCCCCTTTTGCGGAAAAATCGTTCCCAGTAATCTGCAGAGCTGAACTCCTCGGCTGTTCTGGGTAACAGACTCATATCCTTCTTTTAAAACGGTGCTGGATTAAAAATCTCTTTCTCGACTCTTTTTTTAAATGCTGATCACCAGCAGCCTTCAACATGCAAGACATAAGCTACTACAACCACTTATGCCCTGAACTATAATATTTCCTGCATTTTATTTATTTCTTCGTATTCTAATTTTCTAATGTCGTTTCCCACATGTTTTGGAGTTTCAACCCGGACACATTTCCTTGACGGACGCGCGACAACACTTGGCAGTGATTGGACGTTGTGAGAAGGCGGAACGTATTAGGCGTTCACTGATTGGTGGAAAGTTTGGACCGAGTGATTCTATTGGTTAATCATGTGTCACTGAGGCAGATGGCGGCGCTGTGAGCCGGTTTTTATTAAACATGGCAGTACCGGCTGCAAGATCCGTGGTGTTTGTGACTGGAAACGCGAAAAAATTAGAAGAGGTGAGAGTATAAATTAAAATATGCTTTTAGGAATATCTGTATGTCAGCAATTGTATAATAAAAGCGCAATATACGTGTGTGTATATATAATAAATGCATTGTATTTGGTTTAGTTGCTATGTGTCTGTAATTGTCTGCTCTTAGTCCAAAATGTCCAGATATAGATCTCTTCTCCTTCTTTTTAATCTGCGTTCAGGTTGTTCAAATCCTCGGTGACAAATTCCCCTACAAACTTATTTCTAAGAAGATTGACTGTAAGTATGCACTGGAGTATGCAGCCATGTGTACATGCACTATATAACCAAAAAGTATGTGGACACCTGACCATCACACCCATATGTGCTTGTTGAAAATCCCATTCCAGATTTAGTTCCCCTCTGCTGTTATAATAAGCCCCACTCTACTGCGAAGTCTTTCCACTAGATTTAGGAGCGTGGCTGTGGGGATTTGTGATCATTCAGCTACAAGAGCATTAGTGAGATCAGACACTGATGTTGGTGAGGAGGTCTGGGGTTCAGTCGGTGTTCCAGTTCATCCCAAAGGTGTTCAGTGGGGTTGAGGTCAGGGCTCTGTGCAGGACACTCGAGTTCTTCCACTCCAAACTTCACACACCATGTCTTCATGGAGCTCGCTTTGTGCACAGGGGCATTGTCATGCTGGAACAGGTTTGGGCCTCTTAGTTCCAGCATAGGGAAACTGTAATGCTACAGCATACAGAGACATTCTGTACAATGATGTGCTTCCAACAGTTTGGGGAAGAAGCACATATGAGTGTGATGATCAAATGTCCACACATAGTGTACGTTCTGAGTGACTGGCTTGATTTACAGTGCCTGAATACCAAGGAGAACCTGATGAGATCTCAGTACAGAAGTGCAAAGAGGCAGCAAGACAGGTTTGGGAACTACACTATATTTCATTCTGCACTCCACTTTGGAATTCTTGTAAAGTTGTGTTTACTTTTGTGCCTCTCTTGTAAAGGTAGATGGGCCAGTGATCGTGGAGGACACCTGCCTGTGTTTCAAGGCACTAGGAGGTCTACCAGGGCCATACATGTAAGCAAGAGATGCATGTCACTTGTACATCAACTGTAAAAGTCAGCAGACTTCTTGATATCACTTCTTGATAACAAACACTTTTATTGGTGTTTCCTTTAGAAAATGGTTTCTGGATAAACTGAAGCCAGAGGGTAAGACCTTGTCATTATTTGTATATAAATTGTATATAAAAGACTTTGCATTGATTCGGTTTCTCTGTTGTCAGGACTGTACAAGCTTTTAGCAGGTTTTGAAGATAAATCAGCCTGGGCTCTGTGCACATTTGCTTTTTCTCCTGGCAAAGAAGAGCCTGTTCAGCTCTTCAGAGGAATCACTGAAGTTAGTACATATTCTACATACACAAGAGAACATAACTCATAATACTGTTCCTGTGCACCACATAAAACATCTGTCAAATATCACATGCACAAGTCAAGTACAACCTCTATATTGTGTTATTGTTTTTGTTTTTTTCCCCCCCTCACACAAGTTATATGTATAAAGCATATCAACAGAGTGTATGTATATTCTTACACAAATGGTTCCTTAAGGAGTTTTGGATCTTTTTAACATGGTTCCACTAGGAACTTTTTCTGAAAGGGAAAACCTTCTTCTGTAGTATTCCTGAAAAAACAAAGAACTCTTTCAGGTTGAGATAACCCCCCTTTTTTTTTATAAGAATGTGTATATGTTTAATAATGAATCAAACATGTTCTGCTGTTATACAGGGCAGGATTGTAGAGCCCAGAGGCCCCAGAGACTTTGGATGGGATCCCTGTTTCCAGCCTGATGGCTATGATAAAACGTGAGTGAATCACATAGTAATTTCTGCATTTCACCAAAAGATGGCGGTGTTATACAACTCTTATTAAATAGTAATACATATCTCTTTATTAAAAAAATGTTCCCACCTGATTACGACTTGAAACAGCAACAATTAAAATAAAAAAATAAGAATCTTAAGAATAAAATGCAGTTCCTATTTGTTTTTATAGAAAGGGAGTGATTCTGTGAATTATAGAGATGCAATAAAACCTCATTTCAGGTTTATCACCATGAATATTATATGCGACTATATGAAACATCCAACCTATGAAGATCCATGCAGACCAGTTTAATACTGCAGTATAGATTGTTGTTTTCTTAGCATACCCTGAGCACCGATAGACTATTAAAAAGTTGATCTGATGCTGTAGATGCTGCTTGTCCTTGTCGTTATGGATTGGGATGAATTTTACTAATCAGTCCTGACATGATGGAGCTGTTGTGCTGGTCTGTCTCTTAAATCCTCTCCTCTTGCTTTGTCTGCGCAGTTATGCAGAGCTCCCTAAAGAAGTGAAGAACAGCATCTCTCACCGGTACCCGCGCCCTGGCAGCCATGTCGGAACACTTCTCCAAACTGAATGACACCCCAGAGACCAAACGCACCAAACACAGCGACTGATCACAAGCAGGTTCAACCAATCAGAAATCAGCTAGTCCTGTCAATATCGGGCATCTGGCCAACATGACCTGCTGCAACTATCAAGACTCGTAAAACGGTTTTAAAAAGCAGTCTGTACAATATCTTTGAAATAAAATTTTAAAAATGTGGTGTACTGTACTACTTTGGTATTTGTCTTTTTTTGGTGTTCTTCTTCTTAATATGAAAGTCTGCAATTTCATTCCTCAAAGCCATTAAATATATGGATGTCACGGGAATAATGTCATACATGCCAACCTTTAGAGCTCAGAAACAGATTTTCCAATCCTGAGCTGGGGTCTGGGGCTGTTATTTTGGAAAAAAACAAAAAACAAAACTGAATTTCACAGACTTTTATCCCTATATCCTGATGAAAATTTGAGAATGATTAGCCATTATCAAATTCCTTTCTTGTTCATTCACATTAGAAAATGTGTTGTTCAAATATAGCAGGGCCTTTAGTATATGATTTATGTGATCATAGCAACAGCCCTCACAACAAGCCGACTGTTAATGTATTATAAACACTGTGATCTTTACCCATAAAATGTTCTCCCAAACCTTATTTGCCCTTGTGTTTTCCCTCACATTGCCATAGCTTCATGGAGCAGGCTGTGATAAAGAAAAGAACAAAACAAATTTAACAATGGTACTAAAATGAAATGCCTGAACATTGGAGAACTCTAAGTGAGATGAATCTGAACACAAGCTACAATATCCAACTAGACCCAAGTCTCTGCTTGTCAAAAAAAACCCAAAAAACAAAGAATAATTAAATATTGTTTATACTTCACCAGTACTGAAGTACTGATGATGTTCCTTGTGATTCTGGTACTAACCTGATGGCTGATGAAGTATTTTGGTTATTCCTGTGTGACGTTATTGGTTGCTGTGCTGACGTCAGATAAGACGTATAAGAAATATCACACGAGCAAGAGCATGGTTATACTGAATATCGACATGGCCGTGATTCGCTGTAGGTACAATGTAAATAATCATATAATATAAGCACTCTTGGAACACTGCTCAACCAATCAGATTAGTGGACCAGAACTAATTGTTGTACAATGTTGTTTAAAAGAAGAAAAATAATTCAATAATCGCAAACATAAGTGATAACGGTCAGGTTTTCAGTTAGCGCCGAAAGAAAAGAGCAAGAGCTTCTTTTCTCACCATTTTCCAGTGACGTTCAATGTCATACTAATGGAAAATCCAATACAGAAATAGCAGAGACAGCAAAAGCTGCATTCAAAGTTCCAGGATGCATGAAAGCTGAAGCTTTAGACCCGTATATGATTGTCCCAAGTATACAGATGAAGTGGTAAGAGAGCTGGATATACTGAAGGACTAAAGTGCTGCTGCATCAGTCTGTTTAGATAGAGGTGAAGCGATCTGCACTTCACTATCAGTAGGTAGTCAAATGGCATTGTGGGTAATGTAGGAAACCATTAACTAAAGTGAGAATAGATCAACAAGCTGATGAAAAAACTTTCAACTAAAACAAGCCAACTCAGTATTTCATTACAAAATGCACTGAATGTCATGTTAGTTATAAGATTAATATGCATGTCATTGAGGGAGAATTTTTCCTTTAAACCCTAAATATTTGAATTAATAATTAACATTTCATGAAATAAGACACTTACTTGTTTTTCATGATATGTTTTTTTAATTAAATAAATGTAAAGGAATGAAAGCACACAAGCTAACTTTTCAGTCAGAGAAGGAATGGAAATGAAGATTTCTCTTCATTATATTCCTCATGCTAAAGTAAATTTGACACAATAATGCTGACTAGTTATGACTGTAGAAATAAACATGCAATTCAATACTTTGTATTTTTGTGCTAAGGCACTGAAAAGGAAGGAAAGCTTTAACGCTACAAGGATTGATAATATATTTAACATGAAGGGGTATTAATATATTACTGTTGCTTCCGACGTGTCCCTTCCCAGAAATCACCATCGTATTCGGAAAGGTCCATTAATCTCCAGTGTGTTACTGTGGCAGCTGCTGTTTGCACAGGCGACTCCAGCCACACTTGTTATTGCACTCAGAGCATTCACTGCTTGTGTTACTCATTATGGCCACCATTTGGAAACTGTTTTATCACTTCTGTTTCTGACATGCATGCTTTTTCTCCTCTCCCTTGCCAGCCTTTTCAGGAAACCAAGAGACTTACTGGAGTTAGAAAATTGCAGAAAATTGTTAGAAAATTACTACTTTAGAAAGCACTATGCCCCTTTTTCTGGAGAAGTATATCGAAAATCATGTTCTATAAAAACTACCTACAGTCTTTCATTGTGTATTGAACATTTAAATAAATGCTATACTTATTCCTATCTTTAGAGAAAAAACAAAATACCTTCGGTGGTAAATACACTCACCGGCCCCTTTAATAGGAACACCTATACCCATGGTCATGCATGCAATTATCTAATCAGCCAATCATGTGGCGGCAGCGCAATGCAGAATGCCACTCGTACAGGAACAGGTCAAGAGCTTCAGTTAATGTTCACATCAAACATCAGAATGGGGAGAAAATGTGATCTCTGTGACTTGAACCATGGTATCGTTGTTTGTACCAGATGGGCTGGTTTGAGTATTTCAGAAACTGCTGATCTGCAATTTTCACACACAACAGTCTCTAGAGTTTACACAGAATGGTGCGAAAAACAAAAAACATCCTCTGAGCAGAAGGTCTACAGGCTGAAACACCCTGTTGAGAGAGATCAGAGGAGAACGACCCAACTGGTCTGAGCCGACAAGAAGTCTGTAGTAACTCAAATAACCACTCTTTACGACCGTGGTGAGCAGAAAAGCATCTCAAAACACACAACACGTCAAGCCTTGAGGTGGATGAGCTACAACAGCAGAAGACCACATCATGTTCCACTCCCGTCAGCCAAGAACAAGGATCTGAGGCTACAGTGGGCACATGTTCACCAAAACTGGACAGACAAATATTAGAAAAACATAACCTGGTCTTTTTCCAATCTTTGACTGTCCAGTTTTGGTGAGCCTGCCTCCACTGTAGCCTCAGATCCCAGTTCCTTGTCATGTAACGCAGGCAAAGATGGATACAAGTGCAGAATTTTATGGGAAAAAGTGCAAAACAAACAACCAAAACTGTGAAAACAAGAATCATACACAATGGACACTAGACAAAAAACATGCAGACTATGAGCAACGCAAACAAGACAACAAAAGCTTGACGATAAGACATAGAAAAACAGGAACTCATATAGTGGTGCTAATTACGGTGAAACGAGATACAAGTGAGGCTGACTGAGACATGTGACGTGCTGGGGCCGCTGGGAAGAGTAGTCTAACGCCCATCTCAACATAACCATTACATTCCTGCATAGTGTTGTGCTGTTCTGAAATGCTTTCCTGCTCACCACAGCTTTACAGCGTGAATCACTGATATTTATTGTGAAGATTAACTCAAACTCTTGACCTGTATCTGCATGATTTTTTGCATTGCACAGCTGCCACGTGATTGGATGATTGGATAATGAATGTGCATGAATGTTTAGGTGTACAAGTGTTCCTAATAAAGTGGTCAGTGAGTGTATAATAATATTGCAGTGTTTTCCCACAAAGATTTATGAACTTAAATGCGAAACTATGATGAAACCACACACAAGATCGTACAACAAACTTCTGTGAAATGCTGAGCTTTTACTCTCAGGATTAAGAGACTCTGGTCTGTATATCTTGGCCTCATGTTAAAATGATTCATAATTCTGCTCTCCTTGGCTACAGTTTCAGAAAACATATATACGGAAACTGCTGTTACACTGCTACAATATTTTATGCAGCTATAAAGTCGATTGTACATCTGTGTGCACTAATGTCCTGTTTCAACAGTACTGACGTTTATATCACTGGGCTTCTGAATGTATATTTTTGAATAATTATAAAATACTATATGTTGAGTAATAAATTGTATGATTTTGCATGAAACATCAAAAAATGACTTAGAAACAGCGTTACTTTTATGAATAAATTGAAATTTCTCCCTTGTCCTAGTTTTCTCCCTTCACCCAACCTAGCATTTATGCTATACTACTACACAATGCATAACACACTTATTATTATAATATAAGAGGTCAAAATCTGATGCTGTATGTGTGTAATGCTGTCTCTGAGTCTGAAGAAGAGATAGCTGCTAACTGAAATTGAGAACGTGTTCATGTATTATAGCAGAAGGTTCAGTTATTAGCTTGTGTTTAGTGACTTTGCTTGCTGTTACAGTACAATGAACTGTATATTCATGTAGGGAGCACTAGCACTTAGCATTACAGCTAGTACTAGTAAACTAGCTTATATTTGTCACTGGTACACAAGGTTGTGTACCAAACTAAAATTTCTGCCGGATTTAAAAAAGTTTCGGTAAAGCTGATTTTCTTCGTACTAGCACGCATATGTTGATCACCCATAAAGTGCAAAGCACATTCCTGACACAGCTCATTTGCATGTAGTGACCCCACTTGTTCAAGATGCAAGCAATCCCGTGCTACACTTGCCCATATGTTTTAGTTTTGTCCCAGACTGTTTGTTCTCCGTTCACTGATTTTTGAGTCCTATTCTAAGATGTTTCATAAAAATGTAATTCCAAACTCTCTAACAGCCATCTCTGGTATTGTCGGTGAAAAGATCACTCTTTCAAAAAGTGATATTTGCTGCATAGCTTTTACTTCTCTGCTGGCGAGGTGATTGATTCTGCTCAGTTTTAAACAGTAGGCTAGAGATTCTTAAGTCTGGAAAAAATAAGACTGAATTTGCAGGGTTCTGGCTCTGAGTTCACTGTTATGTGGAGGCCTTTCATAAGATTCACTGCTGATGCCGTATTTTTTTTCATGATTTTCCTATATAATTTTTTTTTTATATGTACACAATATTTTACGTTTGTACCTTCTGTTTTTTTTTTCTTTGTTTGTACACTTGTAGTATAGTCTTTTGTGTTAGTATGTGATTATGTTGTTGATGGTTGCATAAATAATAAAAAAACATATAATATAATAATAATAATATATAAAGCATATAATATAATACAATATAGACTGGTTTTCACAAACTTTTCTCAGTGGTGCTCTTAGTCCATGTCCTGGTGAACTACATGAGGATGTGTTTTTGATAGAGATTCCAAAGCAATTTTATAAGTCACTCTAGATAAGGGTGCCTGTTAAATGCTGTAAACATAATAAAAATAAGCATTTTAGACTCGACAGTACATTCCAGATATAAAAGTGCAGTAATCCATGCACATTATATGATTTGAAGTCGATCAGATTGAGGTTTACATTAGTTAGTCTTCTTATGCGTAAATTTACACACACTCAGGAGCACAAGTAGGATACGAACGTTTTTCAAAATTTATGGGATTTCTTGTGTAAACGCTTGTAGGAACAATTTACGAATAAATCCATTCGTATCCAGCTTGATAAATGAGATCCAGTGTTATCTGAGCCATCTGTGTATGGAAAAGAATGTGAAAATAACTTCCTCAGGTTTGCAGGTTTGCATTCTTGGCATGAAATCTGTGGGACTGGCACACTAACAACAATAATAATCATTAGCCAAAGCACAGGGGAAATGCCCAGATGATGCATTCCTGGCATTTAAGAGCTCCTGTTGACTGTCCCTATCAGAGCCACATCAAAACAAAAGTTGCATCTCTGTCCCATTTCCTGCTGGGCTTATGAGCGTGAGCTTATAAAGACTGTTCCTTCCCTCAAGATTCCTCTATACAACAACACTCCTCGCCCTAAAGGGAACACACAATATGTTGCATGTCTGCATGTTGGCTATCCAAAATAATGTTTCCAGACAGCCTTAAAACATATACCTGCATACAAAGCATGATGAAGCACTCACCAGGGTGCTATTTACTAGCTACCTGCCAGTTTTTAACTCAATGTAAGGATCCCAACTCAGTTACATTGTCTGCTATGGTTATAGTATTTAATCTACCAGAATAATCTCAATCTCAGGACACCATGAACACATACACACATTCACATATAGGCGCAATTTATCAATCCACATACTGGAAGGTTTTGGGAGTTAGGAGGAAACCCACACAGACACAGCGAACATGCACAGAAACTCCATACAGACAGTAACCTGAGCTCAGGATTGAACCAGGGACCCTGGAGCTGTGTGGTGGAAGCGCTACGTGCTCCGCCTGATATTACTATATTTGGAGTGATTTTTCAATAATCAGTTCACTAAGACTGTCTAAAGTAACTCGCTACAATAATATTATTTGTTATTAATATATTAAGCGCTAACTGGTTAGGTTAGCTGTCCCATCCAGGGTGCGTTCCTGCTTGTGTCCGGTGTTCCCAGGTTTCCGGATTCAACACATCAGTGACCAATGAATGAACAGTTAGGTTAGCTTGTTTGTCAGCTTGTTAATCTCGTCTAGCTAGTACTAGATAGATACAAATCTGATTAAAGTCATCTGAAAATAATAATGCTTATCGTGTTGACTTCAGCTTAGTAGAAAATTATTTTCATCAATTTCTTGCTGTCCTTTTTCATTTAATGTAGTTTATCATCTACATAAATCATGCCATAATCTGCCAGTCAGATATCTTCACCAGTGTGGCACAGATAACAAGCTAATGAATTTACATTTGGCTTTAAAAACTGAGCAAGAAAAGCACTTCAACTGATGTCACAGGTGAATTAGTGACATTTTATTCTCACAAAGCAAGATGCCCAATAAAGACCCAGATCCAGCTTTTAAAAAATACACCTGACCTTCTGTTACAGTGTATTAGGGGACATTTCAAGCCTTGCTGGTTCAGTATGTTAATTGCCATGTTGACTAGAAAAGAGGCTCCTGAAACACTTATGGTACTTTGATGCTCCACTAGAATAAATGAGCTCTGTCTGGTCATTCAACCATTTCCTGTGCCCATGATCTATTATTAGTTATAGTGGCAATTTGCTTTGAAGGTGTTCCTCTTCGGTTAGGCAATGTGGGAAGTGGTGCATCTTCTTAAACAGCTGGTCAACATCTGTCTGGCTGGTTTCCCTCCTCTGTTTCTTATCTCCATAATGTGACTGTTCCAGATAAAATTTCCTGTCCTTTTAATGGTGAAAATTTATGCCAATATAAATAAAAAAGTGATGAACAGTCCAGGCAATTTGTTGTTGTTCTGGCTCTTTATTTAAAGCTTTCACACAGCCTTTGAGCTATCCTCTTATCTTGGTGTATGGAGTTTCTGTGAGGCAGCATGGACAAGTAGTTTTGACCTTTGATCAGTGGTGGAAAGAGTACAAAACACAATGATGAGTAAAAGTACTGCACTGTAGTAATAATTCAATGGAGTAAAAGTAGTACTCAAGACAAATATTAAAGTATGAGTAAATAAGTTATCTGCTGAAAACCTATTCGACTATATAAAGATCAGTATCTTGCTTGGTTCATTTAATGCTTGCTTGGCTCATGTTAATTCATTCATGTTACGAGCTACATAGTATCTAACATTCTTACCCTTTAAACAGTATCCTCAGAGTTACCTATAGGCTGTAGCAGCACTTATTTATATTTATTACATTTAACACAACATGCAATCACCAGACATCAATGTATCATCTTAAGTTTAACACAGGGCTTTTACACTGTAAACGGTTTCCTCTGGGTTGCCTCACCAGTTTCCTCCCACCTCCTAAAACATGCTGGTAGGTGGACTGGCAACTCTAAATTGGCCCTGGGTGTGAATGAGTGTGTGAATGTGTGTATACATGAGTGAGGCTCTGGATTCACTGCCACCCTGACCAGGATAATGAACTAGTGAATTAATTAATGTAATATATCGAGTGAATTAATTAATGTAATATAAAAATAAAAGAAAGTACTATTCTGTGTGGTATCACTTGAGTATTGCATTTTATGCAATACAACTGCCTATTTAACTTGGATTTTTGGGTAATGTACTCAGTGTTGCTCAACTCAAGGCATTAAGGGGTGTGTGTGTGTGTGTGTGTGTGTCTGTGTGATGGATGACCTTTTCCCTTCCAGATGCTCTTGGGATTATAAGAAGTGGTGCATCCAGGATTCATCAGTCACCAGTTTGCACATTTTTTCTCTGAACCCCCTCCAACCCCTCACTTTGTTATTTTATACTTAACCATCAAAAGATCTGGCTAGCTAGTCTAGCTCACTGAGCTAGCTAATGGCTTACATGTGCATGTTTCCACAGGTTAGATGTTGAGCTGTGAAATGCATTCAATACGGGCTTGCATAATTTCCTTTGAAGCAATTAAAACTGATGATAGCTGATAAATTGGGCCAGGGATGCTCAGCTGTCTTCACTGTCTCAGACATTGCTGCAAATGTAGACCTTGGGCTTTTAATAGCTTTTAATAGCTTACTGTCTTATGGTCTTGTGGGGGGAAACACTTTTTTTTCACTTTGTAACAGAATAAATGAAGCAAGGATGAAAATTTTATTTTTAAGAAACTCAAGTTTCTATGATTTAATTATACTCCAAAAAGTACTGTTACAGTGAACTCAGTGTACTCAAACCCTGTAATGAGAGTACATTTAGTTCATAACTTTCCACTCCTGCCTTTGATGAACATAAGGAATAAACTGTTTACTGAACATGAACATCTTCACTATCTTAATCTGTTCTGACTGGAACAATATTCCATTTTCCTCTCATCCATTCACTTTTCTGTACATAAACACAGCAAATTTTCAAATGCACTGTCAGCAACAGAAAGCTGTAACATGACACATGGAAACTGTATGACAACGAATAAACAACAGAAAAATAATCAGGAAAGAAATGAATTGCTCGCAACAAAGTAAAACAGCGGTCGAAAAACTTTCTTCGTCCAGCTTGATTTCATAGTCTGACAAATTTTTTCCATAGCAATCATGAAACATTTTTCACTCAGCATTCCAGTGAAAACAGAATGTCCTCACTGACTGATTACATTAAATATCAGGTGATTCAAGGCTGAATCTTAATTGGAAAAAATGGACAAGAAGAAATTAAATCTGACCACTGGTATTACTTAATATTTTATTAATAGAAAACATCTGTGCCAAAAATACTGCTCTAGGGATTTGAGTTCTCACTTATAAAAATTTGTGGATTCATCTGTGAAGGACTGATATGTGTCAGTTATTATTTAATAACTTTTACAGTAGTTACCAATTTTCAAAATATTGATTTAAAGCTAATTGCAGATTTTTGAAACGTAAACCTAATTGAAACGTTTCTGTTATTTCTGTTACTAATATAATAAGGATATTAATCCTCAGTGGTTCAGCATGCACTACACTGTGAGAGCTTCTAGACAGGATAAAATATAAATTTATCTCTTTTTATGCATCAGCCACTAGACATCTGAGGCATCCCTCAGATGTGTGTGTGTGTGTGTGTGTGATGGATGATCTTTTCTCTTCCATCTCTTCTATCTCCTACTCCTTTATGCTCACCTTCCCTTGAAGAACAAACTTATAGCCTTGAGGAGTTTTACAAATGTATGAACCCAAGTCCCTAAGCATTGTTCAGTCCCATCCTTCGTTCCACCTTCCCCTCTATTCTAAGTGGTGTTAGTATAGGAGTTCTGCTTAGGTAATCATAAATAAATCTAATATATCAGAAACTCACTGGTCACTTTATTAGGAACACCTGTATACATGCACATTCATGCATTTCTACAATCAGCCAACCATGTGGCAGCAGTGGAATGCAAAAAATTATGCAGATAACAGGTCAAGAGCTTCAGTTTACATGGAACAGAGTGAAAAATAAATACATCCAGTGAGTGAGAGCTCTGCAGGTAGAAACGTTTTGTTGATGAGAGAGGTCAGAGGAGAATGGCCAGACTGTATAGAGCTGACAAACTCAATTAATCACTCTTTACAACCATGGTGACCAGAAAAGCATCTCAGCAGAACTGAAACTGTAGACTGGTATGGGTCTTGGTGATGGCAAAGAAAAGTAATGAACAAATTGGGGTATAAATAAACTCTACCAGAGGATACAAAATGTTTCTTTTCCTGTGTTATGAAACTTCTTATAGAACAGCCAGAGCTGTTGAGCAACACTCAGCTGTTCAGCTACAGTATATGCATGGATTGTACTGTGTCTTTTTTGTAGGTTGCTTTGAATAAGTGAATTAATATAAATGAAGTGTGTACTCAAATGCCAGACCTGACTCTCACAATGTTTTCTCAAATATCTGTATATGACTGTATACACTTAGGTCCAGAAGTATTTGGACAATGACAGAGTTTTCGTGATTTTGCCTTTATGGATTTGAAATAAAACAATCAAGATGTGATTGAAGTGTAGACTTTCAGCTTTATTTTAAGAGGTTCCACAAAAATATAACCATAATTTTAATACTTGGATGAAAATCCTTTGTAGTCAATGACTGCCTGAAGTCTGGAGCCCATGTTCTCAAAACTCAAATTCTGAGTTTCCTCCCTGGAGATGCTTTGCCAGGCCTTCACTGCAGCCACCTTTAGTTGCTGCTTGTTTGTGGGTCTTTCTGCCTTCAGTCTTGTCTTCAGTAAGTGAAAAGCATGCTCTATTGGGTTGAGATCAGGTGACTTACTTGGCCATTGAAAAATATTCCATTTCTTTGCCTTTGAGTTGCTTTTGCGGTATGTTTAGGGTCATTATCCACCTGCACAGTGAAGCGGCGTCCTATCAGTTTTGTAGAATTTGGCTGGATGTGAGCAGAGAGTATAGCCCTATACACCTCAGAATTCATCTTGCTACTTCTGTCAGCAGTCACTTCATCAATAAACACCAGTGAGCCCGTTCCATTGGCAGCCATAAATGCCCATGCCATAACAATGCCTCCACCATGTTTGACACATGATGTGGTATACTTTGGATCATGAGCTGTTCCTTTCTTTCGCCATACTTTTCTCTTCCCATCATTCTGGTACATATTGTAGATTTTGACAATGATATGCCTACCTTCTCCAGAGTATTCTGAGGTGTATAGGGCTATACTCTTTGCTCACATTCAGCCAAATCCTACACTGATAGGATGCCGCTTCACAGTGCAGGTGGATAATGACCCTAAACATACTGCAACTCAAGACTTTTTGAAGGCATTTTCAAACCATTTTTTAGGATTTTCATCCAAGTATTAAAATTATGGTTATATTTACAATTATGTCACTTTGTCCAAATACCTCTGAGCCCCTGAAAATGGAAGTACTTTGCTGAAAATGGCTGTAATTCCTAAATGGTAAATGCCATATTTTTGTGGAACCTCTTAAAATAAAGCTGAAAGTCTACACTTCCATCACATCTTGACTATTTTATTTCAAATCCATTGTGGTGGTGTATAAAGGCATAATCACAAACATTCTGTCACTGTCCAGATACTTCCGGACCTAACTGTATATGTCAGATAGCATGGCTCCTATGGTTCCCATCATGCTCTTATAAAACTAAAAGAATCTTGAGGATCTTGCTTGTGAAGTTAAATGAAAATCTGAGACAGAGTTTGCACAGATAGGAGGTGGGGCAGTGTATCTGCCTAATGTCTGATGATCTGCTCATATTTATTTTAGATGAATGAGTACAGTGACCAAATTTAATAATAATTTATAATCTCAAGTGTGAATAATGACCGAAAAACACACCTGACTGAGTTAACATTTGGTCGCTAGATATCTGACATTAGCAAATCATGTTAGTTAATCTTAAGTAATGCTAACCAAAGCAAGGTTAATGAATGAGCGATTGGCTAGCTAATATAATGTACCATGTAATTATATGCTAATATAATGTACCATACAATTATAATGTAATTGTATAATGTACAATGTAACTGCAGATATGTATACATACAATCAGGTCCAAGTGTGTGGTCTGTTTCCTCATTACTTCATGACAAATTAAAATAACGGTCTGGAGTTGATTCTTTATAGCATTTGGTAGCTGTTCATGGGAACTCTCAATATGTGGTCCAAAGAGGTGTCGATGCAAGTGAAGGAGGCCATCATTAGGCTGACAAAAACAAAACAAACCTCTCAGACAGATAGCAGAAACTTTAGGAGTGGCCAAATCAACAATTTGGTACATTCTTAAAAAGAAGGAATGCACTGACGAGCTCAGCAACACCAAAAGGCCTGGAAGACCACGGAAGACAACTAAAGTGGATGATCGCAGAATTCTTTTCTTGGTGAAGAAAAACCCCTTCATAACATCTAGCCAAGAACACTCTCAACAACAGAAAGGCCAGATTAGACTTTGCTAAAAAACAAACAACAACAAAAAAAAAAACTGGCTGCCCAGTTCTGATGCAGGATTAACTTGTACCAGAATGATGGGAAGAGAATGGACAAGGAAAGGAAGGGCTCATGATCCAAAGCATACCACATCATCTGTCAAACATGGTGGAGGCAGTGTTATGGCATGGGCATGTACAGTATGACTGCCAAGATGAAACTGGGTCACTAGTGTTTATTGATGATGTGATTGCTGGTAGAAGTAGCAGGATGAATTCTGAGGTGTATACAGCTGTGCTTTCTGCTCAGATTCAGTCAAATGCTGCAAAACTGATAGGACAGCACTTCACAGTACAGGTTGATAATGACCCAAAACGTACTGCGAAAGCAACCCAAGAGCTTCTTAAGGCAAAGAAATTGAATCTCCTTAAATGGCCGAGTCAGTCACCTGACCTCACTTACTGAAGACAAAACTGAAGGCAGAAAGACCCACAAACAAGCAGCAACTGAAGGCAGCTGCAGTAAAGACTTGGCAAAGCATCTCCAGGGAGGAAACTCAGCATTGATGGTGATGTCCATGGGTTCCATACTTCAGGCAGTTATTGACTGCAAAGGATTTGCATCCAAGTATTAAAAATAAAACTAATATTTATGATTACATTGGTTTGTCCAATTACATTTAAGCCTGTTTTTACAGGGACTCTGTAAAAAAATGCCTGTAATTCCTAAATGCTTAATGCAATATTTTTGTTAAATGCCTTGAATTGAAGGTGAAAATCCACACTTTAATCACATCTTGATTGCTTTATTTCAGATCCACTGTGGTGTACAGAGGCAAAAATACAAAAATTGTGTCCAAATACTTATGGACCTGACTGTATTAATTGACACTGATCCACTTTCACGCCACTTCACAAGTGGAAGTGGAGTTTGCACTTTCATGTTAGACATGTGTGTATGAAGACTGTTTGACTACTAAGCACCTTAAACCTGAAGCAGCCTAAATTAGCATTGCTATTCCACCCAACCCATCTCATGAAATACGGTATTTTTCATAATTAGGCATGCACAGCATACATGCACCACACAGGTATATTAACATGAACATTACATTTACTGAAGAATCACTGAATCAGCATAAAACAAAAACAAAGCAAAACAAAAACCCTCTCAAAGCTGTCAAATAAAGGAGAAAAATATTGTGCAGTGATCCAGGCTCAAAGATGCACAATTCAAGATTGGCACTTCTAGCTGTCAATCACTTCATCAGCCATGCTCATCAATATCATCAAATAACTTCTATATAACATTTATTGTAATGAAAAATACTGGAAGAGATACTGACTTGTAGGGAACTCTCAGAACTGACAAAACACAACTGCTGGGAAAAAAAAAAAAAAACTAACTGGAAGTGTCACTTGCATGGGAGTGTGTGGGGTTGCATATTGTACAGCAGCCAGCCACTAGAACAATACAGCAATAATAATTTAAAAATGACTATGAATGAAAGGCTCAGAGTTGATTAAATTTGTGGGTGAATTTCCATAAAATGTTCCCACATGGGAAACCAAAGGATTCCTCTCTCTTTCTCTCTCTGACACACACACACACACACACACACACAGCCCCAAACCATGCCAACCCAATCATGCATACACAAAGGAACCATTTTAGTTTAAAAAGCTTAATTGTCTCCAAGTTTGTACTTATGTGCTTGCGTGGACATAAAACACATCCAACACAGAGGCTCACACACAATCTGTGTGAGTCTACTGCATGTATACAACAAATTGTGAGTAATTGGTACCAAACATAAGGCCAGGTTTAAGAATTATTAACAACTGATAATATACTATAATTGTACAATTTACAATTACTTACTACAGATTCATATTTTAAACACATCCACCAACACACTTTAAGGAGTTTACTGGTAGAAGCGAACAGCTACCCTGCTTTGTCCAGTTTTTTTTTTTTTTTTTCTTTTTTTTTTTTTGAGGACACAGAATCTCATCATTCCACTTGCCTGAGTACTTCACCCTCTCAGGAGAGACACTCTGTCACATCTGCTTAAGCAATCATCATGTAGTATATGAAAAATATTCCATGCTTGCTCAGTAAACCACACCCCCAAAGAGCTGCTGTGTTACTTTTTGGGTTGTTTTTATTGTCTTTATTTAGTTTTCTTTGACCTGATGTTATCAGGGACATTTTAGGTTAATGAAAATCGGATTAATTTCAGTTATGTGCCTTTAATGATTTACCAGATTATTTCACAATGAGCACAAATGAAATATCATCACTTAAACCTGTCTCTGATTGGAGGAAACAGAGATGTTACTATGTTACCTCTGACTCTTGTAGATACATTTTTTGTCGTTTATATCATTATTCTTTAAAAGCGGGGGTTCTCAAATATTTTTGCAGACTGTATGATTACAGTCCAGATTTATTTCATGAGTATAAAAAATATTCAAATATCAAGCACATTTATATCACGGTGGAAGGCAAATATATACCATCTTATTTATTTATTCATTACACCCATGAATACTTTTAATTCCTGAACCTGAGCTTTCCTGAAGCAGTTACACGGTATAAGAGTGTAGATTTCAGACATTTTGTATTGTATTAACATCAATTTTTCTAGTTTTTCAGTCAAATAAATTTAGAACTATGAAAACTAATCAATTAATATGACTGTACCAGTAGTAGTTAATAGTAATTGGGAACAGGGGTGACTGGTATAAATGGGCTAGCTTTCAAAAAAACCTTTTCATGCAGCCTTTCAGTGACATTTGATTACACAGAGTGAAATGCCCACAGGCTTTAATCTGCATTTGGGCTGATATTTTGCAGCTTATGTTGCTGACACATCCACAGCACATCATCAGCAGTGACTGCGAAGGTGCATGTGAAATATAGTCGCAGGTTTAATGAAAGTGAACAAGGTAGATTATGTACTTTATCATCCTTTTTTTTTTGTTTTGGAGGACAAACTAAAAGTAAAGGGAGGCATGATGGTGGTGCAGCAGGTAGAGCTGTTCCTGGGTTCAGGGTTCCTGGTTTTATCCTGAGCTCATGCTACTGACTGAGTCCATGTGGGTTTCCTCTTGGTTCTTCAGTTTTCCCAACAAACATGCAAGTAGGCAGATGCCAGGGGTTCTTAACCTTTTTCCCAGTACGAATCCTGTTTGGGGTTAAAATTTTGTCACAACCCCCACCCCCCTCATAAATGTGACTCAATACATTACCAATGGACAGCCATCATACTTCGCTGTGGTACAATGGCTGAACAGGTTCGACATAATAATCGACATTAGCCATCTTCTGTGGCCTGGAGGTGGTGGTATTAGGCAGACCTTTCTTACACTCATCAAAATTATATTGTTCGTCTTTTTTAGTTCTCTTGACTCCCTACCACATTGCAAACCCCAGGTTAATAATCTCTGGGCTACATTAAATTGCATGTAGGTGTGAGTGTGTGTGTGCATAGTGCAATTCAATGGACTGGTGATTCTTCCACCTTGTGCCCAGTGGATCTTGATCCACTGCAACCCTGACCAGGATAAAGCGGCTAAGGATGAATTAAATGAATGAAAGAACTAAATGGAGATAGCACATGTTGTCCAACCAAAGTACAAATTTCACAAAAGGACAAATAACAGTACCTTTACTGGGGTAATAGTTGGTGCCACATCATTCTTATTATGCCACTGATAAGACATTACTCAACCCTAACAGTTTCAGCTACTGATAGATACACTATATGGCCAAAGGTTTGTAGACACCTGACCATCACACCCATATGTGCTTGTTGAACATCCCATTCCAGATTTAGTCCCTCTTTCCTGTTATCATAAGCTCCACTCTTCTGCGAAGGCTTTCCACTAGATTCTGGAGCGTGACTGTGGGGATTTGTGTTCATTCAGCCACAAGAGCGTTAGTGAGGTCAGGCACTGATGTTGGTGAGGAGGTCTGGGGTTCAGTCGGTGTTCCAGTTCATCCCAAAGGTGTTCAGTGGGGTTGAGGTCAGGGCTCTGTGCAGGACACTCGAGTTCTTCCACTCCAACCTTCACACACCATGTCTTCATGGAGCTCGCTTTGTGCACAGGGGCATCGTCATGCTGGAACAGGTTTGGGCCTCTTAGTTCCAGGGAAGGGAAATTGAATTGAATTGAAAGACATCCTATACAATTGTGTGCTTCAGAAATTGTGGCAAAAGTTTTGGGAAAACCTACACAGCCAAAAATGGCAAAATATTAAGCTTTTAATGGTCTTAACAACAAATCATTGGTCAGAAAATGAGCAAGAATTAAACAAACAGATAAAGGAAGTTAGTATGGGAGCTTTTCCCTTTGATTTCTTTAAACGTTTAAGCCTTGTGGCCCTTGATGGTCTGCATCAGGTGTGGCAGATAACCAAATAATGATCAATCATTTAAGAAAAAAAAACATCACAGAAGATATTTGTGGAAATTTTTGAACATCCAGACATGTGTTAGTTTGAATTTTATATCAAACATTTTAATCATCATGATTTTACCTTTGCGTACAGGAAGACTATATAAGTGAATTTCCCTGTTTCTAGCTTTCCCCCAAACATTTTACTGTAGCAAAAGTAAATGAGCAAATGGTGGAAAATTCTTGCTAATTTTCTGACCAATAATTTCTTGTTAAGACCATTAAAAGCTTCATATTTTCCATTTTGGGCTTGGCCCATTTTTTTGCGCCCAGGAGTGTACATATGGGTATGATGGTCAGGTGTCTACAAACTTTTGGCCTTATAGTGTATTATCCTTCCCACATCTAATATAATGACTAGCCATCAGTATTCGTTAGTAGTGATTTGTACCATTCCACAAGCAGTGGGGCATAGCTAATACAACAATTTGGAATATCTTGAAAAAGAAAGCACTGGTGTACTAACAACCAGACATCGAACAGGTCGACCAAGGAAAACAACAGCAGTTGATGACAGAAACATTCTGAGAGCTGTGGAGAAAAACCAAAAACAACAGTCAGTGACATCACCAACAAACTCCACAGGGCAGGGGTGAAGCTATCACAATCCACCTTTTGAAGAAGACTTTGAGAACAGAATTATAGATTATAGGCCATACTACAAGATCAGCAAACTACTCATCAGCAGTAAGAATCAGAAGGTCAGATTGGAATTCACAAAGAAATACAGAGATGATCCAGATAAACTCTGGAACTGAGATTAACCTCTACCGAAGTGATGGAAAGGCCAAAGTCTGGAGAAAGAAAGGACCTACACATGAGGCAATCACTCAAGCATGGTGGAGGTAGTGTCATGGCTTGGGCTTGCATGGCTGCTTCTGGAACAGGCTCATTAATCTTTACTGATGATGTAACTCATGATGGTAGCAGCAGAATGAATTCAGAAGTCTACAGAAACATTCTGTCTGCCAATTTACAGAGAAATGCATCCAATCTAATTGGGAGGACCATCATCATGCAGCAAGACAATGACCCAAAACACACTGCCAACACAACAAAGGACTTCATCAGGGGGAAAAGTGGAAGGTTTTAGACTGGCCAAGTCATTCACCAGACCTTAAACCAACTTAGGAGCATTTGAAGGGGAAAAAACCCAAAACCTAACAACAGCTGATAGAAGCTGTGGTACAAGCCTGGAAAAGCAACACAAAAGTTGTGATGGTGATATCAGTGGGTCGCCAGCTTGATGCAGTCACCGCAAGCAAGGGATACGCAACCAAATATTAAGTGTCATTTAATTTAAGACTTTTGTTTGCCAAAACATGGGGTGGTCTGGTGCATCTAGATGTAAATATCAGGACATGAAAGCTGAAATTCAGATTTCAACTTCATCTTTTGATCTCAAACCCAAATGTCTTCAATGTTTAGCAAAAACAAAACAAATGGCCTTGCTGTTCCAGTACTTTCAGAGGGAGCTGTATGAGGACCTGCTTCATGCTTTAAGGTCATATTTATGGTAATGTGCGCTAATCCAGCTCTGTGTGTGTGTGTGTGTGTGTGTGTGTGTGTGTTTTCACTTCCTGGTCATATGAGAGAGGAATCACTGTGCCGTATCCTAGTCGAGCTGCTCCTTACCGCTTACACCACGGCAGAAAATCAGCTCCTTCACCGGTTTGTTTATCTGTAATCGTGTTGTAAACTGAACATTCGACCCATAAGGACAACAAACTACAGGTACATGCAGATATCATGGCTCTGATGCTGTTTATTCACAGAGGCCTGTGTGTGTGTGTGTGTGTTGTTGAGCCCCACAGACAGAGCTGTATCAGCGGCTTTTCTTTTCACTTACGTTTTTCCATCTGCCTGGTATTTCTTTTTTTGTTGTCTGCTTTATTTGTCATGACATTATTTCCTTCTGGCTGTGTGTGGTAGCTGTGAAAGACTGTAATAATACCAACCATGTCATTGTAGCTTCTCAAAGCCACCGTAGGGCTATAATACAGAGCAGCATACTATACTAGCGTACTACATAGTACAGTATGCTATCTATGATTCAGTGCTATTTTCACACACTATGTAGTGCTCTAGTATGCAGCTTCAGACACAGCCTGTGTTTGACATGGAGCTAACTAGCTAGCGACGTCCTTTAACTCAGCTTGGATGTGACACAAATCCAAAAATTAGTTTGGAGGTAGCTAATATTTCTTCTGAAACGTTTTGTAAACCATAAACGGTGGTATTGTGAAAATATAGCCAAGATAAGATGGCTAACTCGGCTAACCCGGCTACTGACTAGCTAGCTTAACTGTATTGATTCAATATTATATTAAGAGGAAGCTGTGCGTAAAAAGAGGTAATACAACTGCTGAAAGCTCTGTGACAGACTCATACACTCTTTTTAGTGTCACTGAGTAAAAAAAAAACACATTAATACACATTATTTTTGTTGGAAAACCTGCTCATTTGATACATCTCACTTTTTCATTTTATAGCCAAACCTCCATTTATATTTACACTACCCTGTGTAGTAAAGCTTCATCATCATTATCTTTGTGTTTAGTCTTCTTCTCATCAGTGTTTTTCTGGACATCATCTTTAAAATAAATCAGATCGATCATATCCTGGATCATAACTATGGATAATACTGGATTTATCAAGGTTTTAACATATTCTTCTCTGGAGGGATGACCGTCCTCATATCTCACTGTCTCATCTATCAACATGTCCATCTCATGTTTTGTTCATTATTTCCATGGAGTCATATTTTCTTCCCAACTTTTGTTAATACTATTGGAAATTGAGATAGGAATATTAAATACATGTCTATGGTCATAGTGGATTTCTTCCTGCGTCTTTCTCTTTCATACGTACTCAGGTGCTCTTTCTGAATTCCTTCTCTCTCTCTCTCTCTCTCTCTCTCTGTTTCTCCTTATTTCCCTGCTTTTGACTTTGCATCCCCAGTTTTTCTCTTCTCCTGATTTCTGGATCGTTCGCCGTGCACGTGGGCCAGAAGAGAGTCTGTTTTCCGTCCATTTTTTCCAACGCAACAAGCGGAAAGCAATCTCAAAGAGAGGACAGTGGATTCAATGGTACCAGACCTCCATACTGAATTTGGGTTGAAGGGGTGGGAGTGCCAGAGGGACTTTTTTCTTTGTTTCACTGGGAAAGATTTTCTGCAAAATGATGTTTGAAAATTTACATCACCTCTACAAGAATGTCTCATTGCCCCAAGTGATATTAAAGAGTAAGAAATTCATAGTCTGGCATACTGCTTTTAGATGCCGTAGGGAAAACAGGCCAGTGGATCTTGATATTGGCCATTTCCTTTGGTGTGCCAAGAATTGATTTGCATTGAAGTGTTAGTTAACGTCGACTAGTAAAAGCAAAGAAACTCCCACAGGTAGGAATGCATCAATCCCACTTTCCCCAACACTCTAAGTATCATCCAATCCCATACAGATGTCTTCACAGTGACCCAAGCCTGGGCTTCAAGATGATTTGTGTCGTGTGTTTATATGTAGGATCTGCGGCGTCAGTCAACCTGTCAAGATCGCATTAGTACATCCCTAGTTATGGGGCCCAAATATGGGATTTGAAGCTGTGTAATTAAAGCTGAGAATTAAAGCATTGTGTACATGCAGTGTATTCGTAATAGACAGGTTCTGGCATGCTGCTGTGGGATTTTTAAGGATCTTTACCTGCAAAAAATGCTAAAAAAATCTTAGCAAGTATCTTAAATATAAATAAATTTAGCCAGTAGTTTTAATATCAGGGTTATTGTAAAACAAATATAACATTAAATCTAATTATAGCCTGCTTTCTTGTTGTTTTTATTAATCTCAAGCTTGAAATTAGCAGATAGTTTAGCTTTCCTTCAACCATTTATTTCTAGAAAGGTGCAAAATTATCTGGTAATAAAATGTAAAAATTGTTTATCATGTGTAATATGTGTAATAATTGTAATATTTTTGTTATATAATTTGTTACAACGCTAGCAGGTTTTTATACCCATAGGACAACATGAAGATGTGTTTTAGTGTGTTATAAATATTCGCCAATAGCTTGTATGTCCACTCTTAGCATTTATGACTGCCACCGAGCACATCTTTTGTAAATAGCAACATTTTTTTGGGTCCTCTCAGTTAAAATATTCTCCCTGGTATGTGTAGCTCTATATCTAAATCTTTGTCCGTGTACTCCTCTTAACAAATCTGTTGTCTCTGCTAGGTTTTATTCACCCTAGGTTATATAGGGACACCTCGCACTATGGGGGATGCAAACTTGTGCACTTACTTGTGTTTATTAAGTGCTTTTTGATGATGTAGGCTATAGTGGATGACTCATTATTATTTTTTCTCCTGTGGTCCTGCAAGAGGGAGCCAGAGAGGGAGGAGCAGACTGACGCCAGCATGCCTCCCAAATTCAAGCGGCACCTGAACGACGACGAGGTCACCGGCTCCGTGCGCAGTGAGAGGGTAAGACTTGTCACATCGCGGGGCATTGTGGGAATGTTTAAGTCTAAATGGGTCTTCACTCATAGGCCTTCAACACAATCTAGCATGCCAGATGTGGAATACATGTTTCTGAGCATTTTAGCACATCAACTTTTAACTGTTTCACATGCTGAAATAACAAGACACTCTTTGTATCACTAGAAAGTTCTGTGGAGAATGCTAGTTATTTATAATTGCAGCCAAAGAAACTGTATGTTTGTGTATATAAACTATATGGTCAAAAGTATGTGGACACCTGACCATCACACCCATAGGTGCTTGTTGAACATCCCATTCCAGATTTAATCCCCCTTTCCTGTTATAATAAGCTCCACTCTTCTGCGAAGGCTTTCCACTAGATTTTGGAGTGTGTCTGTGGGGATTTGTGATCATTCAGCTACAAGAGCATTAGTGAGATCAGACACTGATGTTGAATGAGGAGGTCTGGGGTTCAGTCGGTGTTCCAGTTCATCCCAAAGGTGTTCAGTGGGGTTGAGGTCAGGGCTCTGTGCAGGACACTCGAGTTCTTCCACTCCAACCTTCACACGCCATGTCTTCATGGAGCTCGCTTTGTGCACCATGTCATGCTGGTACAGGTTTGGGCCTCTTAGTTCCAGTGAAGGGAAATTGTAATGCTACAGCGTACAGAGACATTCTAGACAATTCGGTGCTTCGAACTTTGTGGCAACAGTTTTGGGAAGAACAACATATGGGTGTGATGGTCAGGAGTCCACAAACTTTTGACAATATAGTGATTGAACATTTAGTGTATGACAAATAAGACACCTAGTAGTAGTGTTCTTCAGGTGATTTGAGTCAATGAGTGTGTGTGTGTGTGTGTGTGTGTGTGTGTGAGAGAGAGAGAGAGACTGAGAGTTATAAACAAATAATGGATAAAGGGGCGAATGTTAAATTAGATTAAACCTCTAACGTCACTGGATGCATAGTTGTCCACTAAGTAAACAAAATGTCCGTACATTGTTGAAGCACCTCATCACTGCATTCTCCTGCTTCCTAGTGTGGGAGGACATAAGGAAGATTAATGGCTGTTGTCTGTGTTCAGATTTTTCTATGTTAAACTGTTAAAAATGCATGCACACACACACACACACTTGCTCCTTTCTTCCTCTCAGCAGATCACCGGTAATGACTACCAGTCCACGTCTGAATTCTGATTGTTTTTCACCCATGTGACCTCTTCTCCATCCCTGGCTCTTTCTCATGTTTTTGTCCTTGCAATACTCAACTCATTTTCTCATTTTCATTTATTCGTATTCAGAATTTTATGTCTCTAAATTACCGTTTACGGATTATTACTTCCTTATGTCATTAAATAAAACCATAAAGAGTCATTTTGTGTGCAGCATCAGTCTACCTGCATGTCTCTTCATGAGGCAAACCGCATAAAAAAGAGTTTAATGTGAAAAAGATGGCAAGATAATTACCATTAGGAGGTTTAAAAAAAACAGTAATTAGACAAGCATGGTTGATGAGGGACTGAAATACAGATGGATATATCATGAGCCTTGGATCTCACAGGGTTTATGTAGGAGTAAAGATCACTCTTGTGCTATCATGTTGCTATCTTCATTCATCACTTTTTAGAGAATGTCTGTCTACTATGGAACGTCTAGCTTTTGCGCAAAACCTTGATACGACTCTGTTCTCATCGCCGTCATCGCTCTATTTGGGTCTGTCAGAGAACCAGCTGCAAATTGTTGGCAGACAATGCTGAGCTTTAGTACATCCAAAGAAAAGTCTTCTCAAGTTCTCCTCAAAAATATTCCCATTCACACATCTGTGAAGTGAGACCGGTTAACTGATATTTGTCTAATATGTCCCTCAGGTGGTCGTTACACAATCACTGTTGACTTATCCCCATTCTAAAAAGAGGGATTAATATTTATATTGCAGTATAAGAGCCAGGCCACTGGGAAAACAGCAGACAAAACACTCCAGACCTGCAGGTGGAGTCTGGGTGCAGTTACAGTTTTATGTAAGGATGTTAATCCTCTCTCGCCCTCTCAAATAGCTCTTGATTATCTGTAAAGTCAATCACCTATAGTACGCATTTAGTCTCAGTGACACTGTGTAAAAGTACAATGTGGACTGAATGTGGAGGAGGTGTTCCTCATTCAGATCTCTACATTTCCAAAATACAGCCAGATTCAGAATAAATAAATGGCCTGTACGAGTGGTTTCTGTCCTCTTCCCATCTTCTTATACATACGTGTGCTAATCATGTTGCAGCAGACACAGCAGAAAGTCTGTATGAAACCTGTATGAAAGGCAGTTTATAAGTCAGAAAAATGGCAGACTTGGAAAGAACTCGCACTGATCTGACTTTCTGTTTCAACAGAGGAACTTGTTGGAGGAAGACTCTGATGAGGAGGAAGACTTTTTTTTGTGAGTAACACACACACACACAGTGTTTGTAGGAATATTTGTGGTTAAATGTAATGGCATTTATCATTTTATTACATGTTATTAAATGATTTAAAATAAGACCCTAGTCTTTTTATTATTTTTTTGCATACAGAAGAGGACCAACTGGACCCAGGTTTGGCCCCCAGAATGACAAAATCAGACAGTAAGTTGTTACTAGAGGTTGATTGACACACACACACACACACACACACACACACAGAGAGAGAGAGAAAGAGAGAGGAAACATTATTAGTTAAATAGAAATGTACTTCCTCCTGCACATGGCTTGAAATTCAGTCCTGGTGACCTTACATAACTTCTCATAAATAGATCTCTGAAAACACACACTTTTCCAGCGATGGAGACATATTTTTCACAGACCTACCCAGCCTGCATTCACACTGATGGTCAGAACGAAGGATGGTTTTATCATTATTTGGGCTACCAGTACAGAAGAATAATTGCATTTGAAAGTGTATAATTCAAAACATTAGATGGAATGAATACAATCACTTTTTGGTTTCTGCCCTACCCCAAGATGTTGAAGTTGGGAATATGGTATTAGTATGCACTTTGTTTTGAGTTTGGACCATGCGGTTAAGTTCCACTAGTTCTCGGGCCTCTGGTGTGGTTCAGCCCATGCAGCCATGCCACAAATTGTTAAGGTAAGCCACTGTGAGGTTTCCACAGTTGGCCGCCACCTTTGGCCTGACCAGTGTTTTGGTGTCCCACACCAACAGAGCGAGTAGTACAACTGTGGGTGGTACGAGGTGCATGTTTGCAGCAGGTGGTAGGCTCAGTGAACTGAGACTCCTGCACAATTGGCTTTGATGGCAGTTCATTCCAGTAACCACATGTCAGTGATGGCAAGAATTGTGTACTTTTATCATTTTAAATCGAGGTTGGTGCAGCCACAGACTAGAATAGGTCAAAATAGCCTGCCCCATGCACCATTACTGTATATCAGCTGTAAGGGAACACATCCTCTCCTGATTTCAGTGCAGGTGTAGTAACACTTGTTGAATCATTAGAAGTATAAGAACATTTGCTCAAATTTGTCGTACCTTCTTTAACAACTACTGCGATGCTCTCTTTTGCTTTTGTGCATCAGGGTGCAGTCTCAGGTTGATGAGGTCATTGATGTGATGCAGGAGAACATCTCGAAGGTGATTGAACGTGGAGAGCGTCTGGAAGACCTGCAGGATAAATCTGGTGAGATGTACAAACTGTCACCAAAGAGAACATGATCAGCTACATTGGGTGGGGTGAATAAATCACTCGCCCAGGTGCCTGGAGCAGAATGATTACGTGTCTGGGCAGACATGTGGGCTCAGTAGACTAGTGGTCACCAGTGTTTTTTTTTTTTTTTTTTTTTTTTTCCCTCGTACAGCATCCAAAGAAAAAGAAAGGCATGACACATTGACTTTCACAAAACAAATGTTTTTATTTGATATGTATATTTAAGTCGAATGCAGTAGTGGGACCCACCTTGTTGTTGTAACAGAACAGTTCACACTGTAGTTTTTTTTTTACTAGTTGGATTAACTAGGTTGCACAGATGACCGACTGCCTTTACAGAATCAGCAGAACGCAGGTATGTGCAAATACTTACAAGTGAGCAAAACAAGTAGTGTAAGCAGTGTATAAAATAAGCAGTGTAAAGCGCAAAGCTCTCCTAGCTAGCACAACACACAGTCACCTTGTTTGTGTCTGTATTAATGCACTTAACTACTAACTAGCTCACCATCATTTATTACATTATGTTAGGTTTCTGGTCTACCAAAACATAGTATTTATGATTTGTCCACACGTGGATTATCTTAACCATGTTTTAAACATCCTGAGGCACTGCCAGGCTAATGATGGTGGTTCATATTTTCATTGGAACAGTTCCTTCATTTCTTACTTCATTTCTACTTAAGTCAGTGTCGTGTGTCTGTGGGATCCTGTTTAGGACTGTAGCAGTGTGAACAGGAGAGGATTTTGGGCAACTTCTCCACAGTACTAAACAAATGCCTTTCTGTTTTTAATGTGATTTCTTCACCATTTCCACCTAAGACACATTTTGTAGATTTTTCAGACACAGGTGGCATAGGTTAGCATTTTAAGTGATTTGAGTCTATGCTTAAATGTGTATCTAGGGAAGAGTTTCTCAATATAGTCCACAGGGGATCTATTCCAGCTACCAACATGCTTAGACCAAACCGCACTGAATAGCGGTATAATTATACTGGGATCTGGGAAAGGGCAAACATTTGTGGATTAGGAAACACTGATCTAGGTTATTTGAGACAGCCATGTGTCACTCCTGGTGCAAACTGAATACATATCCTGCTTTAGTGCCCTTGGTTTGCAGTTCAGTAGAAGTTTGAGGTATACCGTTCAAAGGAGTTGTTGTCTCTGTGAAACCCAGAGCCAGACCATTAGGAAAGGATTGTGTATCTCAGGAGATCTTGTTGGAAATAACCGAGAGCAGACCTGCCGACCTTTACGCAGTTTGCATAGGAGCTCTGCATTTTAAGATCAGATTGCACTGATACAAGTTATCGCTCAAAAATATACCAAACGTGTCTTCTTTTTTCCCCCCAATAAAAAGAGCAGATGAGCTAACTGACATGAATCTAAAATGACTGACAGTTGTGCATGTGTCCCGCCTCCTACCCCTAATCTCACATCAATAATCTTGTAGCCAGTGCTTTCGTCTCAATTTTGTGACTTCACTTTGTGAAGGTAAATGGAGAATGTTTTGAGTTCATTAATATGAAATGAAACGAAATCTATCAGTGTATCTTTGACTTAGCTAACATTAGACAAGTATTGGTTAATTCTATTTATTAGGGATGCCACTGAAAAACATCAGCTGAAAATAGTGAAGAAACGGCAATTTTCAGGCAAAAGAGGGAAAAAAAAAAAAGGATGAAAATTTGACCAAAAATTAAATAGCCCTACAATGAAATATCAAATGTAGCAATTTACAAATCATTTTACTGGTAATGATAATTATAAAGTGATTAAAAGTGCTGTTTGCTCTCTTTCACCAGACAGCACACACTCATGCAGTGCAGTCAAAACCTGTCACAGTACAAACTGGGAGCTGGGAGTGTGCATAAACACCAGGTGCTTGGGAAAAAATCTGCTGCTTGTCTGTTTTAGTTAAGAATTAGACGCTAGAAAGGTTTACGTGCACACTGTTAAAAAAGTAAAGGAAAATAAACATGTCTTGTGTCTAAAACAGACTAAATTATCATTTGAAAGGATTATATTGAAAATGTACTGCATTTCTACCCCCAAATTCAGGATTGTAGCTGTATAACTCCCTTCTTCTTCTATTCATTCATTATTAAAGGGAGAACATTCACATCCCCAACATTGTGCAAAAACTTCAATTTGATCTTGAGGTGAAATATTTGCTACATGCTGTTGTTTGACAATATGCACATTGTGTATATGCTGACTAGCTTGATTCTCCTGGTATACGTAAATAGCTGTGACAGGTGAAGTGATATCTCATATGATCACTGTTAATTGCGTCATATTCAGAAGAACAAATATTGCTGTGAAATATTGCAAGATTTCTGCATGAGGCTCAAAGGAACATAGAGCAATCTGTAGAGCAACATCAGACCAGAGGGATGTATAAGCTACTGAACAGCTTGGCAAAGACCATATGCTTTCCTCATCAAACAATAAAAAGCAGTGTACATGCGAAAAGTCATGATGAGCTCATTACCTTACTGTAGTCCAGACTTCTGTAGTTTGGGTGAGAAGTAAAGTACATAAGGTAAACATTAGAAAGCCACAGCTAATCCAAACTGTATCACAAAACTATAGCTCAAAATCAGAATTCATGCTTTGGACAAAAAGGTAAGATTGCAGTTTCTACACAGTGGTTCAGGCATTCATTTCCAGATGCAAAGAACATTATTGCCCTTTGGACATTATGGCTTGTACCTCACTCATTTCCGAACTTCCGCATGTGCCATGGGGTGCTGTTATTCATATAGGTTTATAGTTGTTGGTTTTTAAAGAGAAGAAATCAGCCCACATCTTGTTAAAAATAACTGTTTAATATAATTCCCATTTTTCTTTGCTACAACAGCTTACTGCTTTCATTAACCAAATGCTTACCACAAGGCTAGTTTCTCACATCATACTGTTTACTCAGATGGGTCAGTCATCCTTAAAGAGAAATGTTAATGGTGTCCTTGTTCTGAAAAACTCCCACATTTGAACAAGTCTAGGCTTCAATTATGAATAAATATTTAGTTCTACGTATTTCATCCAGTCACAGGCTCAGCAAGAGTGCTGCTTTGCCTCAGCATTGCTGTGTGGACTTGTTCAGATAATTGTGCTTGGCCTTGGGTGAAGGAAAAGCTGTCTGTCTGCTGCTTGTTCTGATCTTGTTGTTTATACCTGTACCTGTTTGCGATCCCAGCAGTCACAGTGAATATCAGCAGGCACCTCATGGTGAAAGATGGCTCGGCTTTGTGTCCGTCTTTGGAATTCTCATTTTCTACGCTCATTAAGAAGCGAATGTCAGATGGAATAATGCTTGTGAACTTCAAGAGACGATGTCAGACCATTACTGAGCATGAGAGTGGAGCGAAACATGGCCCGACAACCTGTCTTAAATTTACTATCATTATTCTGATGCTTGTTAACGATCGTTCAGAATTCCAGACAGAGACGAAGCCAAACTTTCTCTGTCCAGTGAATGTCAACAGGCATCTCCTGGAGACAGACTGGGCCGGTAATAGTGATCTCAGTAGGGCTGTTACGTAAGTGGGGGGAAAAAGAGTCCTCTCTCAATTCTTTCCACATCAGTCTAGTCTTTGAAATTTTCCTGATGTTCTACAGCTCATCCAGGTGTAGTGGGATGGGCAGGACATCATCACTGCACAGATTTTTTTTGGGTTTTTTTTTTTTTTTTGGCAGTCCAGTTTTTATAAATAAATATGAGTAGGTGTGTATTGCATAACCATGTCCTGTCATTCAGTGGACACGTCTAGACCAAAGTTTTCTTGGGTGTTCATTTCTTGGTCATGTGATTTCCAGAGAGCCTGTCGGACAACGCGTCTGCGTTCAGCAGCCGGGCCAAACAGCTACACCGGAGGATGTGGTGGAGGGACATCAAGGTACGTCCTCATGTACCTGTCAGTTTCCTTTTTTTTTAAAAAAAAAAAAAAAAAAAAACCCCGAATGATGTGGTAGAAAAATAAATACACAAATCCTCAAGTTGAAGTATTAATGATAAAATACTCTGTTAAGTAAAGTTAAGTAAAGGCACAGTTATTTATGATATTTACAATAAAATTTCAAGTAAAACAGTAAAAGCACATGATAAATGATAATCGATTTAATGTATTTAATGATAACTTGTATACCTTATATTTAATGATAATTGATAATGGTAAAACAGGCACCTGCTTTTCAATTAAATACTTTTATATTTACTAGATTTCTGTGGAAATTCAGTTTTGTTTTTGCTCTTTTCTTTTTAAATGGAACAGCACTAATCTTTTTTTTTTTTTTTTTTTTTTCCCCTCCTTGCCTCCTCAGATGAAGATGATCGTGGCATTAGTGATAATCGTATTGCTACTTATTATAATCAGTATGTATACAGTCTCACAGATAAATATTCTACTTAGCTGAATGTAGTTAACAAAGATGATGAAATTGTTATCTTATTCGTTGTCTCTCTCTTTTTCTGTCTAGTCCCTGTGATACTGCGGTATCACTAGTTTCCTGCAGGGAGGTTGGCTTCATCTGCTCTTCCTCCATCCTCCTCCTCCTCCACCTCCTCCTTTGCCATTCCTCCACACAAGAATGGGGTGCTGCGAGACCCACTGAACTGTCTCACTGAAGCTTCATCTACAACACTGGGGCAGTGAAGAATGTGTGTGCGTATGTGTGGGCTTATGTTCTTTGAATAAGTCAACACGCCTTTGCAAAGTGGTCCACCCTACATCCCCACCCTACTCATGCAGTAAATGTATATACATAGTAGTGTTTCTAAATCTAGAATCAGTCTTAGTCTGAAGGTTTATATCTGATTTTATTATTATACTGTTGTCTGACAAAACAAAGACCTCAACCATTACTCTCATGCTTATGAGCGCACACACACACACACACACACACACACACACACACACACACACACACACACACAGACACACACATCATTTTTTTCCCCCCCACATTAGTGGAATTAGGTGCCATGCAGAAGAGGAAGCCTTCACTCTGTACTGTTGATATGATCTCATTAAGGTTTTAAACACGTTATTAGAATTAATCCAAGATCCACTGGCAGAGAGAAAGAGATGCTTTTAAACATCAGCTTCTATCATCATTTTCTCTAAAAGGAAATACTTTTCAGTTACTTGGCAGGTGTTAAAAAAAATGTGAAATGATCACGGCTAATTGTGGTGAGTTGTAGCGTTTTGGTTTTCACAGAGCACTTCTTATAACGGTTTAAGTAAATGATTTTTTAATAATTTGGCAAGTTCGACTTTGACGGGCTCACTGCCTTTATAAGCTTCATTAAGGTGTAAGGCCATGCAAACCTGAATACTCATCTAAATACGTTTACAGCAATGAGGTGATGAAATGAGTGGAAATTCAAATCTGTAGCTTATTAAAAAAAATGCCCATGTTTAAAATTATATACGACTCATAAATGTAAAGCTGGCAAAAAAATGACTCAACTGGCTTGCACTGAATATATCTAATAAAGTAGGATGAGAATTAACGACAGTATTTTTTGGAGAGGTCACATGGAAATGATATGCTTGTTACCAGTGCATGGGATTTAAAAACCTACACTCTTCCTTGCTTTAAAATGGAGGAACGAGCACAGTGTTTGCATTTAGTACCGCTGGAAGTTGGTTAGAGGAGTAATCAGATTTGTATAGCCTATAGGTGAGTTGCTCTTGATGGTTTCATTGTTAACAGGAGGTAACATGGAGACATCTGTAAATTTGTATCAACTTGTATCGCTTTAATGATGTACTATTCTTTTGTATTTAATTTATATGTAAATATCCATTCCTTAAACAAGGGAATTGCATTAATAGACTGTGAACTACTTTTGCGTTTTGAAATAAATTTGTTTTAAAGCGAGTCTGGCTGGATGCATTTCAGAAGCAGAAGAGCGAGGCGGAGACATCTGCACGTCTGCCACCCTAAACTAAAATTACCCACACTGATGTCTCACTTCCTTCTCCTCATCCCTCTTCTCTCTTCTTTCTACTGTAAATTTCATTATTCAGGCTTTTACTAGAGTCCACTGCTCAGTACAAGGGCAGAGTCCCTTGTCACTACTAAAACTGCTTCGATGTAAAAACTCTTCTTGTTATTCCAGTTTTTATTTCTTACTTTTACCTTTTACCCTGTTTCCTGTTTTACTACTGCTTCTCTCTTTTCGTCCATTTTCCAATTTATTTCCTGTTCCCTCTGTTCTCATTGCCAGAGTGCAGTTGGTTTCTGCAGGTCCACAGTAGACAGAAGCACCAAGCCATGGCAACGAACACAAAGACACATTAAATACTGCAGCAATAACCAGCCTATTTATAGGGAGACGGAATAGATGGAACAGTATTCAGTTTCTTTGTCATTGTCTCTTTATATCCCACTTTATTTTTCCATCTCGCTTCATCTCATCAGCTTTATTCATGTGAATTTGTATCAAGACCTACTGAAAACTGTGAGCTAAGAAGTGCAGGCATGAGCCCTACTGCTGTGCTTCTGGTTTGAATCTTATGTAAGTCTCCACACAGCCAAATCTCCCAACATGCACTCTGTCCTTGGTTGAAAATTAGGTTTCTAGTGTTTCATGATGATGATGAAAAGTACAGCATATTTCATATTTAATATAATGAATATGTAATATGATTTAATATATACAGTCAGGTCCATAAGTATTTGGCCAGTGACACAATTTTTGTAATTCTGCCTCTGTACACCACCAGAGTGGATTTGAAATGAAGCAATCAAGCTGTGATTGAAGTGTAAATTTTCAGCTTTAATTCATGGGGATTAACAAAACTATTGCGTTAAACGTTTAGGAATTACAGCCATTTTTTACTGAGTTCCTCCATTTTCACAGGCTCAAAAGTAGTTGGATAATTGACTGAGAAGCAGTTTCATGACCATGAGTTTCATGAGAAGCAGTTTTCTCGTTATTTAATGACAAATTAAGGAGATAAAAGGTCTGGAGTTGATTCCAAGCGTTGAATTTGCTTATGGTAGCTGTTCGTGGGAACTCTCACTATGTGGTCCTGACAACTTCACAAAAAAAAAAAAAGGATAAAATATAGTTATATTACATTACGTAGTTATATTGCATCGCATTACATTTTTCCTTAACATCATCATGAATTATTGTTTGCACATTGCTTACTTTCTTGTTTTCTTTCAGAAAAAAAAATTCATGATTTTCACATGCAAATTTTTCATTTTCAGGAGATTTTTTATTAGGATTTTTTTTTTGTTGTTGCATTTGTCTTTTCAGGGGCTTTGTATAATGTTAATAAAATAATGCATGTATTAATTTAAAAAAAAAAAAAAAAAAAAACTTAAACAAGCCAAATAATGGACACCTGCATTATCAAATGTCTATCTTATTCCATGATAAATACCGATGCCCTATTTATTAGGTTCTGTGGGAAAATATTTACACCTAGAGACTGGAGTTCAGTTAATTCTGATTAAATGTTAAATTTAGTAACATACTGTAATTTATGCTAATTTATGCACAATTCTTAGTTATGGATGGAATAAAGTTATCGTTAAGCAATCTCACTATAAAATGTGACATTTATTAAGAAGTAAAGAAAATTTTAAAATGTAAATTAAGGATAACCGTCACCCTGACCAGGATAAAGTAGTTACTGGGAAAAAAAAAAAAAAAAGTATTGAAAGGACTGTTTAAAAATAAAAATCCAATAAATTTTAAGGGAAAAAATAACATCTTAGTTATTTAATATGTGAACTCACGTATTTCCTCGATCATTTATTCAATCAAATTATCAATGGTGTAGTGCTGGCTCATTAGCCAGCATGGACTCAGCAGCATCTATTGCAGTCAGTAAATTTCCCTGACAGTGTTGAGTCACACAACCAATAAAGCGTCTTTGTTTCTGGGAAGTTATGTAAGTCAAAGTTTTGCTTCTTATTGCTCTCTAGGCATGTGTGAGTGTGTTAAACTCTTCCAAAGCAGGTTGTGAACCCTGACAAGCATAAACCACATGAAACCTGCAGACAGAACCTGGAGGTACAGTGTGTTTTGAGTTTGTAATTCGTGGTGGTAAAATAACAGGAACACATGACCCCCTGAAAGAGAAGAGTTCAGGTTGTAGTTATTATACATCAGTGTTACTCAATAGTTCAGTAGAAACCTTACTCAACATCCCAGAAGTTAACAAAAGACTTCTGTCTGTCAGGTCATTTAGCTGTTAGTATGTGTTTATACACACACACACACACACACACACCCTGTTATCTCTGGAAGAACACGAAATGATACTAGCATGATTGCTGGCAAAGGGATTCACACCGACGAGCCATAACATTAAAACCACTGTCAGGTGAAGTGAATAACTCTGATTATCTCATTACAATGGCACCTATCAGGGGGTGGGGTATATTTGGCAGCAAGTGAACAGTCAGTTCTTGAAGTTGATGTGTAGGGAACATGAGTAGCAGAACTGGACCAAGAGACCTCACTAAAGAGTTCTGGATGTGGCATCTTAGGTTTGAAGACTTTCACAGCAGTGAATGATCAAAGAATATTTTTAATCATGGAGACAAAGGCTGCAAAATTAACCACTGGTAAAAAGTAAGGATTGGAAGTTGACATTTTAGAACCTGGGCCAGTGGAATGGAAGGAGGAAAGTAAATAAAAACAAATCATACCAAAACATGGTGGCATGGGGATGTATAGCTGGTTGGTAGAACAATTGTTGGTGTTTGGATCCAACTAATGTTTTAAAACACACTAATTTTGCAGCACTCGTGACCTTTATGACCACGAAATGGTATGTTCTCAGCTGAAGCCCAATGAGTATGCAGTTAATTTATAGGAAAGCCTTTCAAATAATTATGAAAACTTCACACAGTCATTGACTGCAATGGATTTGCATCCAGATGCTCTACATGAAAAATTCTTTTTTGATTTAAGTCAATTACTTAAAGTGTCTGAAATGCAGATTCTATCTAAGGGTTCATTGGTTTGTTCCTCTGGGGAAACCTTTAAAGGTTCTATGTAGAGTCCTACAACATAGGGTTTCCCTATTAGACAGAGAAATTAGATCCCCTTTAGCTAAGCTAAGGCCATTAACTATCCGAGGATCCATTTTATGAAATGGAGATGTGATTTCTAAATGGTTCATCCAAAGTACACATACATAAATGTCCTCAAATTGAAGCTTACATTCAACAAACATTGTCATTGTTCCATCTATAATCCAGACCAAAAATGAAAGAAACAAATTAATTACCTTATAACAATGCTCTTAGAGTGAATTGACTCTCCTTCCCACGATACACTATATGGCCAAAAGTATGTAGACACCTGACAGTCACCATGTAGACATGGTTTGGTCAAGGTTGGAGTGGAAGAACTTGAGTGTCCTGCACAGAGCCCTGACCTCAACCCCACTGAACACCTTTGGGATGAACTGGAACACCGACTGAACCCCAGACCTCCTCACCAACATCAGTGCCTGATCTCAGTAATGCTCTTGTGACTGAATGAGCACAAATCCCCACAGAGATGCTACAAAATCCAGGTGAAAGCCTTCCCAAAAGAGTGGAGCTTATAACAACAAAGGGGGACTAAACCTGGAATGGGATGTTCAATAAGCACATATGTGTGTGATCAAGTGTCTACAAACTTTCGGCCATTTCTCTCACTCATGCATGCACGTAAGAAGAGAAAACACATTTAAGAAAGTCAAGAAGGGAATCACTTTTTCTTTCTCATATCTTCCAACTCTAATCCTTCTTGGGAAATGTAGCAAGTTTTGTAGGGGTATCTTCAGGTCTGATTTTCAGTGATGGTGGAATCTAAGGAATTTAAGCAGAATTATGAATCTAAGCAGAGGTGAGGTTTCTATAAATAGAAAATCTGTACACACTGTGGATAATGGAAGAGAAACAGATAGCAGGTTTTAGTCTCTCACATTTAGCTTAAGTTGTACAGTTAGAAACATTTTGCTTATAGGACTAGCATCTCAAGAAGACACAAATATTCACTGACATGCTAAAAAAGACTTGGTACTTAGTATGTCACCATAAAATAGTGGATGGTATCATAAAAACACACATTCTTTGCCCAGACTCCATGCCTGTAGCACATTTTGCCCATCATTTTTCAGTTAAGGGCACAGGGGTAACCCTATCTATCCTCGCCCCTCTCATAACAGGGCGTCTAAAATGACCTACTGCAAGTCCCCCCCCCCCACATGGTGGAGCATCGGCAGCAAGCTGATAGGGCCACAAAAACCACATAGCACCAGAATTAGAAAACGGCACATACACACTCACCTCAATTGACTTGAAACACTTGTCATTGACGTTATAAACTGTGGACATGTTTTATATAATATTCCCCAAATCAGCCAACAGCCACACCATAAACCATTACGTTTTTCATGAGGTTCATATTCTCTAATTTATTACCTGCTCCTGAAGTGTGTCGTTCCAGAACAATGACAACACACACCTGGCTGTAATACTCAAGTGCTCCTAAACTTCGTAACAGATGTTAGATTAAGGTTAGATCTTAACTCTTTAGCAAGCTAGAACTGGGCAATCAAAAGCACAATCATATTTATACGTGTATACACGTAGACAAAGTATCTTGTGCATGGAGAAATAAATTTGTCCTCCTTACATTTTCACCCATTCACACCAGAACAAACAAAACCACCTGAACAACAACAACAACAAAAAAATCATCATCATAAAAGCACCATAAACATACAAACATCTAATACAGTCCCTGGGAAGAGATGGAAAAAAGTAATAAGTTCTTGCTGTTTGAGGAAATCCCTCCCTCACCCGTTCCCTCCCACATCCCCACCTTCTCTCCCCTTTTTAGACTGTATAAATAACCCCTGCTGGGGTCCCCAGGCTCAGAGAAATTGCCTCCTGAGCACAGAATACAAACAGAACCAGGATCACAAACATTATCAATCAGCAATAAACTTCTGACATCAGCTTCAAGAAACTGAGGAAACACAGGCGCAGGAGAGAGCCAGACACAAAGTTAAAGACTGAGCTCTGCATAAAGTCACTGGCAACAAGACAGTCACTTATCCATCTCTTATTTTGCCTGAAGAGAACGAGACAAGCAGAACGGCAGATCACAGAGAGCACGGGACACGAGAGTGAAATCAGGGGAGCATCCAAGAGTAACCAAGGCAAAGAAGAAGCTAAGGGTTGTGTAACCCAGCCATTCACAGTCTGCTTCACAATGTGGTTCCTGGCGGTAATGTGGATCTCCTGCCTTCTTGTAGGCACTCAGGCTCAGAGCACTGCCAGCTTCTCGAGAGGGAATGACCGCAACAGGCGCTGTCAGTACACCTTCACAGTGGACAGCCCTACAGAGGCCAGCTGCCCCTCGACAGCATCCAGTGCTGAGATGGAAGCCCTGAAGTCTCGACTTGGGCTGGTGGAGGCACTAATAGCCCGCCTAGCTGGAGGTGAAGCATCAGGTACTGAAGCTCAGATGGGACTTCGGACAGCCTACACCCAGGTAATTGGAGAGAGGGACAGGTTGCAGCAGGAGAAAGCTAGGCTATCTCAGCAGGTGGAGCAGCTCCAGCAGACGGTGGAGCAGCTCCAGCGTGAGGCGGAGAGGCTGAGGAGCAGACCATGCACACAACAGCCTTCCCAAAGTGTGCCACTGTATGATAGCAGCCTCCAACCAGGAACAGGTAAGTACGCTTCTCTAACTCTGAATTATTTTCAGTTATACCTTTGAAATGTTTATTAGTACAGCTGCCTGACCTGAACATTTCAATAAGAATGTTGGTCATTTTGAAACATCTAATAAGAGTAAACCATAATGAGGAGCCTTGGATAAGAGGCAATGAAGTTTCAAACTGACATGCTACAAGTTTAGTTGCCCTAACTTGATCTGGAGATGTTTGTCAAAAAACTTGTAGGAGCTTTGTTCTCTGTTGTATGAATGTGAGGTGAAGGAGCCAATGGTCTAAGCAAGGAGTCTTCAGTCTTATCCACAGAAGGCTGGTGTGGCTGCAGACTTTCATTCCAGCCACATAGGAAGCACATTTGACAGTTGATTGAAGACCAAGATGAACTGATTGCACAAGTGGAACCAGGTTTTGTGGATAAGATTAAAGACCCCTGGGCTAAGCTGTGCTATGTCTGGGTTGCCAGCTGTAAATCCAGACCTTGGATGTGTCTGTTAGCACCAGTAATATCACTAAACTTTTGGTCAGCTCATATATAAATGTGCTGATGAAAAAAAAAAAAAGCCTGGAAACAAGCTGTTGAAAATGAGACTGCAGTACAGCAAGCAGTTTATGTAAGTTATGAGATTGTGTTGGTACTAATGAGTCATATGCCCTTTAGATTCCAGCAACCCTCACCATCATACCTGACTGGTAGTATTATTCACACACAGAGGTGGGTCCAGTGGCCAGCGGGTGTCACTCTTAAATCCAGTAGGGAGCAGTATAAATCGAATGAAGTTTCATGCAGAAGAAATTATATCCTTTAACTATATCATAGTTTATATAAAAGAGATAGAAGGAACAATGCATACTTATTTTATACCAATCACTGACCTGAAGAGCATATGTGAGTGGTTTTAGAGTAGAAAAAATCTCAAATTTGGCACAAAGGACTATAAAATGACAGTGATTGTGGCCTTATCCTGCTTTTGTAGTGGTTCTCTGGCCTTGGTATGTTATCAAAATGAAACAAATGAAGCCAACAACCCTCTGGATTACATACTCCCACATTCCCATAAGGAAGTACAGATGTTCTTCCTTCTTTTTCTGTGCTCGTCTTGTCCATCTTCAACATCTGTTCTGCTCCTCATGTCGACACCTAAACACTGGGTGCTGAGGCCTGCCAAGCCTAGTGCCAAAAAGATGAAAAATGCAAATGCTTAAAACAGAGGGAGAAGAGATGCAATGAACTGTGGTGACACTCATTTGTAAGAAGCCGAAGGACTCCTTCAGAGCCCTCTTTAAAAAAAAAAAGAAGGGAACACACACAGATCATCTCATCCTTATTTTTTTTCTTTGGCTTTCCAACCGAGACATCCAGCAATGCAAAAGAACAGTATATGGTTTGAACAAAAAGCAAAAATTCACGAAACATTAAACATCTACAGCAATATTTCTTTCGGCTTCCTTTTTGGGAAATTAAATGTATCAGGAATTATTGACACCCTTCAAAATAATGGGGAAAATGGATCAAATAAACATTATGCACAACTAAAATTACCACTTAGGAACAAGCAAAGAAACAAAATACCTACCTATAGTAAGTAGTTATATACCTATACCTACTTATAGAATTTAATATGTATAATAATATTTATAGTATTTAGTAGTATAAGAATAGTATTTTCTCTCAAAAATGTGTAAAATATTTTTGCAAAATTGTCATCTCTAAGAAAGATTTAAAATACATTTATTGTCATCCTTGACCTCAGTCTGCAAAAACTTTCTTTGGACCAAACATGAGATTAAACACAAGTCATCCATCACCATGGGGAAAAACAAAAAGCTTTCAACAAAAGAACAAACAGATGGCTGTTGACCTGCACAACTGAGGTAATAAATTTAAAAATATGTAAGCAGTGAAAATATATAAACCAGAACCTAAAAAAAGAGCCCAAAGGTAACAGCTTCAAAACGGGACAGTTTAGCTGATTCACAGAGTTTAGAATCAGTTATTAAACGCCACCATGACAAAACACCTTCCTTAGGGCAATCCATCAGTGTAGGGCCTGAATTTCATGGGATCGTTGGAACTAAAACTGGTATCATGTGGTTAGATGAGACCAAAATCAAACTTTATGGCGAAGAACACCATCAGAATGAAAAAAGGGAATGAAAACCGGATGGATGGATATTCACCTGTAGACCTGTAGACACTGTAGTATATGACTAAAATATTCATGCTTTGGGGCTGTTTTGTGGCTGATAGTCCAGGCCTTGTCAATATTGTTGTCATCATGAATTCCTCCAAGGACAATGATATTTTACTACTAAACCTGGTTGTCTGTGCCAGGAGGTTACAACTTGGCCACAGATATTGATGACCATAAACAGACTTCCAAATCAACATAGAAACAGTTGCAGGAGCAAAATCACTGTTTGGCAATGACCATCGCAGTCTACTGAGTTGAACCCTCTTGAAAATGTGTGGCCTTAATTAAAGAGGGAAGTTTGCATACAAATAGATAAGAATATATAAAGAAGCTTGAAAGATTGTACATGAAAGAAGGTCCAAGATCCATCTTCAGGTGTCTCCAACCATATTAGACAATACAGAAGATAGCTATTAGAAGATAATTTCTCCCTCAGATATATGAAGCGTAAAGATGTTAGTCACATGGTAGCCACACAGTGGATACTTTGTACTAAAGATACTTAGGGTAGAAGAAGGTTTAATGTTGGTATGCTTGTGGTGAAATAATATCCACCATCATCCACCAAATAAAAAAGGCAAGAAATGTAATGCATTTAATCTTATCCAGGTGAGTGAGGGTAACATCATTTAAGCAGCATAGGCTCACCACGCCAGGAGTCATAAGCAAAGAAACGTTCAGGTGTAAGCAATTATGTTTAGTTGAAATCACTCTGACCTCCAGTTGCTTTGAAAGGTTTCTCATTGTACTACCCTGATATCCATCAAGCAACACATGGTTCAGGCAGATAAACAGACCTCAGGAACACCATATACCCTGGGCTTAGGCCCCCAGCTCTCTGCTAATTTTTCAGTTGAAGCTAGCATTTTTAAATTCACCACCGCTTAACTTTGACTCAACTTCTTAAAACTAAATCCAAAGTTAGCTTGCTGAGATATGAATCCAGATTTGTGGTACTCTTTTTTTACATTACAGTAAAAAAAAAAACCTTTAAACCAATAATCATCAGCACCTCTTCCTCATCAAATCCAGCTTCCAGGCATTAATAACTGACTGTAATTTAAGGTCCATTAGAAAGGCTTGTAAATGCTTTGCTACTTGTTTATAATGCTCTTAAAGGGAAACAGCAGTTGTTACTTCATGTTGTAAACATGGCAGAGCCTAAAACTTACAAAGCCACTGTAGTAGAAAGATGTGAATGAGTCTCAATTTGAAGCACAAGTGTGTGAGTGCAAGTAGGTTCCATAACAGCTGGTAATCCACTTAGCACTGTTTATTTCCCTCTGTAAGATTCCTGTCTGTCACTGAACTCCACCCAGCTCTCTTGGACACACTCCTCTAAGTGAACAGAGGATCAGGTGTGTCAGAGATCAGAGATAGCCCCCCTCTGGGTCTTGTATTCCACGGTGCAGCCTCGCTTTCCAGAATGTTCCAGTCTCCCTATTGCCTTATTTGTTTTAAATACCAAGAAAACATGAGTTGGTGTAAAGTGTCCTTTCTTCCCATCTGGAAATGTGACTTGCTTTTTGCCCTATAGGCACATCCCATTCTCATCTGGTTTCCAGGCCAGGCAGGACACAAGGAGAAACAAGCAGTCTGAGAGGTGAATTCACACTATTCACAAACACAAACACCTACACATTCAAGCAAACATTTTGTCCAATGCAGATGCATGCTATTGTGTTAATAATTAGTTGGAAAGGGATTAAAGATTAGCAATTATATGGATTATTAGGAGGTAATGGACTTTTGCGGATCTTCCATCCAAATGAAGTGACAATTACGGAGTGAAATGGGCCATGAAAGTCTAAACTGTAGTCCCCTTATTATGCTGATGTCACTTTAGATGCCATCATAGCTCTTTGCTTAGAATGACAAAAAGTCCAACCAGGTCCTTTACAGAGTAAATAAATCAGTGTAACACTTTCCCGTGGACCACATCTCTGTTTGATAAGGGATGGAGCACCTGTGTATGGTCTCTGGTTGCTGTCTCACCTCCTGCCTTCTTCTCCCTTATGTTTTCATTGTTTTGCCTATTTTTTCCACTTGTTCTCCCACAGAATCCTCTTGGTCCTATGGTAGTCCGGCATACCAGGAGTTTAAGGCTGAAGTTGCTGAATTTCCTGCCCCAAGACCAGAGGACAATGTAGACAGTAGAGGTACAGAAAGTTACTCTTCGCTCTATTTACACACACCATGCTATCCAAGCATCACCACCAAGACACAATCCAGTTGCCTGAAACCAAGTACCAGTACCAGTACTTCTCGTATGCTGCAAATACAGCACATATTAGTCTTGCTGTCTCTGCTGACAAGAACAAATACAGCTATTTTTACCACAGTACTTGGAGCCTAAACTGTTCAGCTTATAAATGGACTTGCTGTATGTTTAGCAAGGGACTAAAAAGGAAAGGGTAAGTATACCCCGATCACTTACACTAGCAAGAATTCTAGGATGATGTGGCATGTCTTCATTGCATGTAGCCTCTTTAAACACACTTTGCTACATTCTAATTTCAATCTTGTCTTTTGTGTGCGCAACTTCCAACCACAGGACTAGTTATGTCAGCTTCCATGAAGGTACACTGGACATCTGTCTGAATTCCCCAGTTGATCTCCTTATTGTTATTCACTGTTCTTTTTCAGGCTGTGGTGAACTGCTGTGGGTGGGACAGCCAGTGACCCACCGTAAGGCAGACGGCATCGCTGGTAGGTATGGCGTGTGGATGCAGGACCCAGAAGCTGTGAGCCCTTATGGCTCCAACATGGTGTGGCGAATTGACACAGTCGGCACAGAGGTGCGCCAACTCTATGGCTATGAGGACATGGATCAGTTTTCCCGTGGCTTTCCTACCAAAGTGCTGCTCTTGCCTGAGGCGGTGGAGAGCACAGGTGCTGCTATGTACAGGGGCTCACTCTACTACCAGCGGCGCCGTAGCCGTACGCTCATTCGTTACGAGTTAGTGTCGGAGAGTGTCGCGGCCCGTCGAGAACTCCCCCATGCCGGCTTCCACGGCCAGTTCCCCTACTCATGGGGTGGCTACACAGACATTGACTTTGCTGTGGATGAGAAAGGCCTCTGGGTCATCTACAGCACCAACAAGGCTAAAGGTGCCATTGTGGTCTCCCAGCTGGATCCTCACAGCCTGGAGGTGAAGAAGAGCTGGGAGACCAACATTCGCAAAACCACAGTAGCCAATGCCTTCATGATCTGTGGCAGGCTGTACACAGTGGGCAGCTATGCCTCACCCAACACCACAGTCAACTACAGCTTTGACACAACCACCAGCCAAAGCAAGGCCATCGCAGTCCCGTTTCAAAATCGGCACCTTTATAACAGCATGATTGACTACAACCCAGCTCAGAAGAAGCTTTTTGCCTGGGATAACTACTATATGGTGTCTTATGACATACGGCTGGGGAAGCAACAGTGAAGGGGTTATGTTTGGATGGTAGCCTCTAGAGGTGTTAAAGAGGGTAGCAGATTGTAGACTGCAAAAAAAAAAAAGAAAAAAAAAAAAACAAGGTTATGCTGGCTTTGCCGCTATTCATATACTGCAAATGCAGAGGCTGTAGTGGTCATCAAACATTTCATAAATCTTTACACAAGCTGATACTGTAAATGAGTCTGACTGGTTTAAGACTGCTATATATTACAGAAAAATCACAAGCACATATCAATCCTTTACCAGTGAAATCAGGCTCCCAAAATCGGATACGTTTGTAATCTGGTTTCATTTATTATTGAGCCTAGTGCTAAACCACACTAGCAGAAATACAGGCAAGCCAGCCATATCATCATATGATGCAGCTCTAGGTCTGGCTTGTTAACGTCATTTCTGGTTGTAACTCGTTATTTAAACGTACATGCCTTTGAGAAGGATATTCCATGAGTAAGAAAGAATTTACCTTTTTCGTTCTTTAAAAAAAATTCTAACTACCAAACTGCATTATTTTAAATATGATAGTATTGTGTTCTACCTTGCAGTGGCATGGTCCATTGCTGTGTTAATAGAGAAATTATTTTTCTACATTTTGTCACTGATATTTTGTTTGTTTGTATACAGCACTGTAAGAAAGTTTGAGGGAGAGAAATTCACATCCAACATATGCCAAAATTAATGTTTCTACATAAACATAACAAAACTAAGTGAAACTCTGCCTGACAGAAAATGTTAACTCCCTCACCTTGCTTTAGCTAGTCAGAATCAGTATTTTTTAATCACTCAATACAGCATGGTACTGATTTTATGGCTATTCATGAATCTAACTTATGTACAAACTCAAAGTCTGAATAAAGGTTACTGTATAATGAATATGGCTGACCATTTTTTAATTCAAATCTTTAACACTTAACTACACAAAGCGGTATGCATGCTGGCTCCCCATTACCGTATTTTTCTCGTAAAAGGTTTAAATAAAAGGAGGAAGAGGGAAAAATAAACACATCAGGTCAGACTTTTCATTTTTGACAGCATATTATTTTATTAGTTTCTGTAACCAAACCAATGTAAATAAGACCTTACATATTTTAATACAGCGATTTAACCCCTGTACAAGTAAAACAAACAAAAAAAATCATTCCCCTCTCCACTCCTTCCTCTCCCACTTGTCATTTTGGAGCCACACTTAAACACTTGTATATCTGTAGCCTCCCATTTGCATTAACAACCTGAAAGAAACAGACTGGAGAGGGTCAAGGCCCAGGAGATTGAGGCCTTTGGACGTTACAACAGAAAATAAGAAAAATAACTTTTTGCGTCTGAACTACAGTTCTATCAGTTTTTGTCTTTCTGCCCTTTTACACTCCTCTAGAGGCTGACTCACATTTTGAAATGTTCTCTTTATTTTATTTTGCAGCTATATATATATTATTAAAATCAAACACTGGTGTGAAACCCAAGCTCAGTTTTCCGTGACCCCTTTCTGCTATGACGGGTGGTCAGAAACGACAGGGTCCCAACCTCTAATATCAACCTCTATTGTCAGCAGCATGGCATGACTGTGAGCTGTGCCAAAGAGTGTGAACATCTGAAACTCCTCCACTTATATTCAGCAAACAGTGAAGGGTTGAAGCATACGGGACCAACTCTGAAGTAAACTAGTAACCGTTTATTTATTTAAAAAAAAAAAAAAAAAAAAAAAGTTCATTTTGTTTGAGGGGATTTCTTATAATGCCTAACCTTTGGCTAAAGATTCAAGACGCTCTCATTTCATACACAGCTCACTGGTGAAAGAAAAAAAAAAAAATTCAGGGAGGAAGGTATGAAGGAAGGCTTAGTAGCAACAGCCATCTATGAATCAATCAAATTCACCATCAAAGTTTCAAATCAGTTACTCTAACCATGCATTTCTCTCAAGGGAATTAAAAGCATAAAGACTTTTTTCAGCATTTTATATAAGCTGTACTGTCTTGTTTTTGACGCACATCTTGGTCAGGAGAAATTGCTTCACTATAGTGAGAGGGAGAAGAGAGAGAAGGTGAGCAGTGGCCATACACACAGGTTAAACATGGAGGTGTGCACATTTTCATGTCTTTCTCAATTGCTTAAACTGCAAAGCTTGGAAAAAAAAAAGATCAAAAATAGAAAATCAAACATTTTAAACAAAGATTTCTTTTTTTTTTTTCCCTACAATAACAAAAAAAAAAGGGGACAGACAAAACTTTTCAGAAACAAAGGAAGTAACTGCCCTCCTAATATGATTCTACTTGAGGAAAGGGTGGGGGGGATCTGGGGGGGAATCAATTATAAAAATCGTGCACCCAGCAGCAAATTTAACTTTTTCATTTCGCTTTACACCTTCATTGTACATTAGGGATGTACAGTCATTCTATGTTCTACCTTTTCATGTCCGTTGGAAAAAAAAACTCTCCACCATGGAGAAAGCAGGAGATCAGTGAGAGATCAGTGGGAGGTGGAGCAGAAGAAAGGCAGGGCACAGGTGAGTGAGCCACACAGATTATAGCTTAATTACACGCTACAGTTCACCCAGCAATCCCATTCTCCTCTCCACAACTCAGACTACCTCTTCCCCTCTAACATTTATCTTCTCTCAAATCACTGCATCCATCCATGTGTCAGTCCTGTTGGAGGTGACATTGGTTTACTTGCTCTCCTCTGGTTTGATGGCCTGGGGTTTGATGGGACCGGTGCGGATCGGCTTGGTCGTAGCAAGGGGTGTGGGTTTGTCAGGCTCAGTGCGCTCTGGTGGAGCCCCCTGGTGGCTTGGAGCAACACTGTCAATGGGCTTGCCTGCTCCATCTATACGAGCAGACTTAGCAGCTGAAGTCTTCATCTGCTGCTGCTGCTGCTGCTGCTGCTCAGAGAAGAACTTATGAGTAGACTGTAGTACCTCTGCTCTTTGTTTAGCCTAAAAGGATAGAAAGCAGTGTACATTCGTAAACAGAATCATTCTAATAAAACGTATATATTCCTTCTTATTATATAACCTGAACCTTCTTATTAATTTCCCATGAGTTTGTTTGCATTACCTTAAGGTCCTGCTCAGCCCTAAGAGCTGCCTGGGTACTACGGGGTCCTAAGGGCGGCCCAGAGGGGCCTCGGGGAGGGTGCTGGGGTCTGGGGTGTGGCATCAGGCCCCCGCTAAGGTTGGGGGACATAGGAGGACCCATGGGGGTTCGTTGCACCCCTCCAGGAAAAGAGTTAGCATGAGGGGGACGAACCAGGGGAGACACCATGTTGGGCTGAGACAACATCTGTTTGGGACAGAGACAGATAAAGAACACTTTAATGTTATAATTGTCCAATTACATGAAATATCTACTCATTAAGGTAAATTAATTCTCTCAGTGACCTACCTGTGGGTTGAACTGTCCAGGAAAGTGCTGTGGGATTCGAATTCCTTGTGATCCAGACTGAAACTGTTTGGGATACAACATGCTGTTCATCTTACTGGACTGACTACTGGGGCTTGTGGAGCTCGCCCTGAGGAAGAGAGAATTTGTGATTCAGATCAAGCTTCATATGAATGTGTGTAACCCCAACTACAACTTGAAACTAGCCCAAATATTACAGAATTGGAAAAGGTTGTGTGGATTTCTGATTTAGAGTATACAACTGAATGCATAGGCAATACACACACATTATACTGCACAAAAAATATATACTTAACCAAGAAAAATGAAGAAAAAAAAAGAAAAAAAAAAAAAGAGAGAGAGCAGGATGCACAAAGCTGCATCTCTCATGTCTCTATATATCTTGCAGCCATTATAATAAAATGCAGCTTAAAGGACCCCATGTGACTAAGAACTCTAAGAGCTTTACCGCTTTATAGTAGATTCTGACAGCAAGTCTAGCAAACTTTTCTGAGCTTTCTGGAATGTAGAAAACCCATAAACTAAAGTAAATCTGATAAAATATTTTATTATAGATTGTCAACTGTAGCCTAAATAAGTGTTTCTTGATTCAAAGAGTGTCTGGGTCAGGAATTGAATAATGGTATTTTATGAATAATTTGTGAATATTATAGTGTTTCTAGGGCATAGCGGCAGAGATAACTATTAAAACAACAACAACAAAAAAAACCTTCCAGTACAGACAGTTCAAGTTTGAATACAAAACCTACATGAATATTGTGAGCCCTAAACAGATACAAATACAGATAGTTACAAATACTGGCATGATGTTATGTTGTAGAACCTACATAATGCTCCATGTGCCAAACAGAGTGGAGACCGGATGTGCCAAATATGATGGAGTTCAATAACCGATACAAACCATATACATACAATAACTAATATTTATCCTAACAAAATTATGATAAAATGCATGTATTTATTTAAAGCCATTTTCCTATATTAAGCAGCATAGGGCATTTAGCCAGTATCTATCAATATACTTATAGTTAAAAGTACTAAAACAGGTCTTAAAATACAAATGTGAATTTTTTTTTTTTTTTGCATTCAGCTACATGAATATCTTGAAATTTTACCTTTAAAACAGTGAAATTTGTTCTGATATCACTGGCATATAAGACTGTACATACCTATAAGGACTTGAGGTAGGGGTCGTGCTTCTTGCACTGACTGGGGGAGTTCCAGGTTTCACATCCATCCCAGTGCCAAACAGCTTTAAGTCCATATCACACATCTGTCACAAACAGAGTATTAGCCTGCCTGATCACACAAAGTGCTGCCTAGCATATAAATATGTGATTCAACGTAACGTAGACATTAATTTTCTTTAAACGCGTTTGCAGAGGTCTACTTTATACATCATTTGCTATTTATTAAACATAGGCCAGAATGAGACTAAAAGCGCACACACCTTGTTGGAAGGCTGCATCATGTTGTGTGTGTTCTGGCCAATGAGGCCACGGTATGGCTGGCTGCTTGGAGGCTGGCGGTTCAGGTTGGGTGGCTGAGCCTGAGGTGGGGTAGGGGGTAGAGACTGGGGCAGGGCCAGCAGAGGCTGACCCCCACCGGAGCCAAAGCTAGGCAATGACAGCTGAGAGCCAGGCATGGGGACCGTCACCTAGTGCGAGGAGGACAGAATAAATGGTATGAATATTATGAATATAGGAATATATCAATTGCACCCCAGAGGACAAATTTGTGTCTGCTACAGGCACATAAGAATATAATGCGTTATGTGGATACCTGTTGTAGTGCAGAGCTGGGGCTCTGTGTCGAGCTGTAGTAACTGTTCTGTGTATGTTGTTGCACTTGCCCAGAGTACAGATTTGAATGTTGACTCATTCCCTGGCGCTGCAATATAATCACAGTGCATGTTAAAGCAACAGGCTGCGACACACAAAAAAGCAGCATTCCACACGTATGCATGAATTTCTTAAAAAATATTGAAGTATTAACAACATCTCAGTGTGTGAATTAATCTTCACCTGCAGTATGTGTGTATCTATAAGCTGGGAGCCACCTATTCCAGAGGGCTGGTTCAGCTGTGGTTCAAACAGGATGGGGATGTGCTGTGTGTTGGAGGTTTGCTGGAAGGCCAGGCTGGACTGGGGCTTAGCCAGCTCAGGGGGCTGCACTCCAGGGTAGCTGTGCAGCGTTGTCCCTGATAGCATCATGGGAGATGGTTGGGACAAGCTGTTCTGCATAAATGCCTGTTGAGACCTGTAGAATAAAAAAGACCAAACATAACGAGTGATTTTTAACATGTGCAAGATACAAAAACAAGTCGGTTACTCAATCTTCAAAACCAGTTCAAATAAATCAGAAAATATCTGGGTTACCTGTAGGGCTGTATGGAGGAGCTGAAGAGATCTTGTGGCTGAGAGACAGGAGGGCCAGTGCTGAGGCCGAGCTGAGCCTGGTGCTGTGGCTGACCCTGGAGAGGGGCGTAGATTGGGATAGGAATCGGCTGCACTCCTGTAGGCTACAGGAACATACAAAAAAGGAAAGCACCCATCAGAACACAATAACATTGTAAATGCAGACAGCAGTGGATATGCAATGAACTATTTATACTTTAACTGATAACACATACATACAACTTGGAAAATGGAAGAAAAGACTGCAAAAAAATTCCACTTTTTTTTTGACATTAATAACTGAACACACAGTTATAAGACAGACTCAAGTGTACAAATACTAAAAAAGGTGGGCAAGATGTACCTGTGAGAGTCCAGGCTGAAAGCCTTGCTGCTGGGCTATGGAGGGAGGAGGCAGGCGAGGATGAGGTGTGCTAAACAGATGGCTGGTGTCCATATAGAAGGCTGGAATTTGTGCAGTAGAACCTGTGCGCGCGCGCGCACACACACACACACACACACACACACACACACAAAATCAGCAAATACAGTAGAGCAATGTCTGAGAAATCAATCAATGTCACAATGACACCATTATTTTGTCACTGCAAATAAATAAGAGAACTTTAACATTTTGTGTAATGGAGACCAAGACACGAGTGTGGTTTTGCCTTAAAACCAAATGAACAGTTTACCTGCTGCAGACTGGGAGACAAAGACCTGTGGGGCCTGCTGCTGCTGTTGCTGTGGTAACAGAGGAGGTACACAGCTAAGCTGGGAGAAGTTGCTGTTGGACAATCCTGAACTCTGCAGCTGCTGTGGTTTCACCTTACAGATGTTGGGAGGGTCGGATGCAGATGTGGTCTTGGTGCTCAAAGACGATGTGGTGTAAGTGGATGAACCTGTCGAAGACTTACTGTTAATATCATGTGTATCCTATTTAATGATGAATTAATGATGAGCAGTTGGTCAGAATTCATGATTTTAACAAGAATGTAGATTTTAATTACTGGGTTTCTGGGGCCAAGGAGCACTTTCAGAGCATACCTGACAATGATGTGCTAGGTGTCACTGAAGCAACAGGTATCTGAGGCATGGAGGCACTGGAGAAGGAGCTGAAAGAGGCACTACCTGCGCCTCCTCCGCTGGTAATGGGGGAAGCAGAGGAGGTGACAGGAGAGCTCTTCTCTCCCAGACTGGGGGAGTTCTCCCAAGCCTTACGAGCTGACTCCATCTGTTGAGGGGCAGAAACAAGTAAAGGCTTATAGACGCTTCTGGATGTAGAAAATGTACAATGTATATACTGCACAGCCCTTAACAGGGTCTTAAAGATAGGAATTTGATAGTGCTGTCAAGAGAGCAAAGAACAAAAACATTCCTCAAACACTTTGATATCCAACATTTTCCCTAATATTACGTATTCAAACCAAAGCAATCCACATTTAAATGTTTAAGTATTCGGCCAAATTATACCTGTCTGAAATAATTTTCTATTTCCATTATTAATAATAAAATTAGTTAAAAACATAGTTTGAAATGTACAAGGAGTTAATTTCCAATATAAAATCACTGAACATCACCTTCAGTGTGAGGTCCACTGTAGCAGGAGAAACTGTGCTCAGGCTAGAGGTCTGCTGTAGGGTTTCTCTACGGGGCAGAGGAAGTGAGGGAGGCAGTGCCACCTGAATACACAAATAGAGGAAGATTGTGTCATATGTAAAAATCTATATGGATACTTATAAGAAAAAAAAAATGGGGGGAAAAAGGTTAGTGAGAACAAGCATAACAGAGTGAGAATTAAATATACTAACTGCAGTTGTGGCTTACATTAGCAACTAGGCTCTCCTCCATCTTGCTTCCTCCGGTAGGCACAGTGTCAGCCAGCGAGGACGACGGGGTAGTGTAGTCGGTCACAGATTCCTGCAATACAGCACCATTACAACAACTCGCATCATGCATGATTACACTTACTTCACCGTGTTTAACTAACTGTTTGACTACAAGAGACTTTTAAACAAATGTCTAACATGCAGCTAGTACAATGATCCATGTGGTGAATACCATTGGTCTATAGTAAGAAATAATAACTAAATGCTGATGTTTCTGTTAGCCCCATACCTTGGAACTGCTTGAATATTCAGCTGAGGGGACTGTGATCATGCCTTCGATATCTCCTCCTAGTTCAGGAACCTTGTCTTGAGCAGGAGAGCTGGAGTCTCTGTCCCTGCTGCCACCAGGACCACCCTTCTCCAATCCATCTCCTTCTGTCTGGCGGCCATCTTTGGCCTTGCGGTTCTTTAGTGAGCGTTCCTTACCGATTGGGCCAGGCTTGTACTCCTTCTGCTCCGGAGCAGCAATGTCCGGCAGCTGAAGGAAAAAAAATTGAGCAAAGTTTAACTTTATGTAGTTGAGAAGCAAAGCAATTTGACTCCTACCAAATGACATAAGGAACCATGGGGATGCTTGGGGTGCTACATTTTTTTTTTTCTTGGGTGTGAAACACCTTCAATAATTTTGGTTCCCATCAGATATTTACTCTTATCAAGATGAAGAATAAGACTGTCACTTTTAATTGGTTTAAAAATATTGGTACAAAATAATAATAATAATAATAATAATAATAATAATAATAATAATAATAATAATAAAGCCTGGAGGGGAAAAAAATGTTTGAGAAAAAAAAAAAATTAGGGATCCTTGGGCAGTTTGATTGGTGCACTAACATACTGCAATGAAGTATAAAGTCAGTTTAGTTAACTTTGCATAAATGCCAAAATAGCTTATTATTCACAAACAGAATATTTTTTTTATTGCAAATATTAATGCATAGCAATCAGAGTGACGTAGTAAAAGAAAAAACAAGAAAAAAACAATTACTTCCAACATTAAAGCAGGGTGAGGCCTGAGTCCTTTGACAGCAAAAATTACCTTTTGTGGTTTGATGGGTCCAGCACGGGGTTGTTTCTGCCTCTGTTCTTTGGGTTCAGGTAGTTTATTATCTGATGTTTTTTCCAGCATAGCTGGTGCTCCATCACTGTCTGTGCTACCTGCTGAAGAGGGAGCGCCAAACTGGATACGTTCCATGCCAAGTTCAACACCACTGTCCGTTCCTGCCTTCACACCCTAAACATATAAAGACAAAAACACTTATGTAGACTGCTTATTCAGGTCAACAAAATAAGAATTAAATGCCAGTGTGTCTTGTAAACAACAGAGGAAGCAGTAGAACTGAAGTACAAAAGTACTGTAAATTATGTAATACAGATTGACACCACACTCACTTCAGAGGTCACGGTCCCAGCAAAAGAGGTAAGAGGTTTATTCCAGGCACTGACTGAGGGTGGCTGAGGGGGGCTGATGGGCCCAACTGAAATTAATGCAAACAATTAGCATGCTTTGAAAAGACATTTAGGTAGACTGGTTTCAAAACAAATGTTTTAAGACATCCTTCTAATGTTTTACTATCTTAAACATCTAAACCCATTTTCATTTTAGGCATACCATCGACAAAAATCACAAAAGACAAAACTAGCCAATCACGATCAGGAGCATGTGTGAAGCCTTACGTTTCTTGACATCAGTGAGGACAGTGGAGCCAGCCACTTTATTCTCCCACAGCTCAGTACCTAGAGTGCTGTGTGCCTGGGTTTTAGTGGAGAAGTCCACAGACGCAGGTGGCAGAGGGGCCACAGCACCCTCTAGAGGCTGGGAGGAGGTGGTAGTCTGGGTCTGGGCAGAAAGGCTGTGCTGGGAGACAGAGATTGATGGTTGCGGCTGGGACTGATGAGCCGGCTGAGAGGAGGTCTGAGTCTGATGGGCTGAGGATGCAGCCTGCTGCTGGGATGCTGCTGATGCCTGCTGCTGTTGCTGTTTTCTGGCAAACCGTGGAGGCAGCTTGGATCCACCTCCCCCCCTGCCCTTTTCCCCTGAGCTCTTTTTACCCCAGTTCTGTAGGAGCAGAGAGAGAGGAAAGAAAAAAACAAAAAGAAAAAACAGAGGATACATTTCCTTTAAGCTGCAAGAAAGCCATATATTCATATCTGGCAATGCATGCTGTTTACATGCTGTTTTACAATTCTAGCTCAATGGTTCCCGTTAAACCTTTCCAACTGACAATTTCTGGACAAGAGTGCATAAACAATGTTAATTCAGCAGTGTCATTCTTTACTTGGTTGCATAAACTGCAAAGTACATTCACTAATTTCACAATAAAATGTAACCATTCATCCAATCGATGCAGACCTGAACAGTCTGCTCCTCCTTCTTTCTCCTTTCCTCATCCTGCAGACGTTTCTGCTGCTTTCGAGACACAACCTCTGTGAAGCCATCATCATTAGTGTTGGACTGTGGGTCCTCCAAGGTCGTCACCTCTGGATGATCATCAATGATTACCACACCTAAAGTCACCAGAAACATTTGGAATGAGCCACTGTGCAGCATCTTAAATATCAAGGTTTGATGCTACTAGAAGTAGAGGATTTTGGTGACTCACTGGCATAGTTATTAAGATCAAACTGGGATAGTGCGTTCTCCTTCTCCTTAGGTTTCTTCACGGGTTGCTTGGACTCCTCCTTACGCCGGCCAGGTGCTGGCTCTTTACTGGACTTCTGACCTGCTCCAGTCTGGGCAGCATCTGCACTCTGAGTTGCAGCACTACAGAGAAAGTGTAAACATCAGTATGAAAACACATTTAGAGGAAAATTCAAAGATAACAGACAGAGATCAATATGTTTAAGGTCCTGAAGAGATACAGAGTGACTGTACTCTATGTAACTTTTGTGACCGTTTCTTTTTTAAAATACGTTACAATCATTTTAAATTTTCTTTGAAATAGCCAAATTTTCCAGCCCAGACACATTCAATTCAAAAGCATGTAGGACAGCAACTTGGCTATTTCAGACTCTTTTGTACAGAGAGAGGTAGAACGAAAGAGTTAGTGAGTGCGAGAGAGAGAGCAGTCTAAAAATATGAAAAGCTATACTTGGACACCTACATAAAATAGCTAATTCCTGGCACATTACCATGAAAGCTGCAGGTCAAATGGTGGTCTGTTACAAAGGCAGATTCCTAAAGCTGTTTCTATAGCAGTACCACTGTTTTTCCTTCGTAGAACATTTTGTGGCATTTACCGCAGTGAAATTTCAGGCCCCCACGAATTCAGAAATTCATTGTCCACGTTTGTGTGATATATGTGCAACAGTAACGCTTCCATTGCTTTTTGAGTGCTCCTTGGACTTATGCTGCTTTTACACCAGCCAGCCTTGTATGGTAGACAAGTTGCATATGTATCAGAAAGGAATGTTCATTTTTCTATTGCATCATTTTCACCAGTCTCTAGAAAATTATATATGGCCAAGTAACTAATATCAGCAATCTTTACAAAACAGCAGTGAGCTCCAAAAGAAACGAACCTAGTTCATTAATGTCAGGGTTATGCTAGCTAAGGTAATGCTAGCTAACAAACTATTCTAGCATTATGTTGATTTATTCGTTAGACCATGTTGGTTTTTGTGCTACAAAATGACAAAAATAAACCTGTTGTTTGAAAATGTCAGGTTTATTTTTGTTAGAGTTAGAAACCTTAGCTTTAGATAGACATGGGGTATTTTGATATTCACACCCATACATCAAATGTATGGTTCAGGTAGGTACTGCCGCAGACCAGTTTCTACCAAGGTAAAACCCTACTCATGAGACATTACTATACAAACACTTAACCTAAAAGACTATATGAATATTTAACAGTCTAGCCAATAAGGCACTCACCTCCTACGTCCAGATTTGGCTCCTGAGCCTCCTCTGCGCTCGCCCTTGCCCCCCGCGTACCCTCTGCCAGTCTTTGTGCCAGTGTTACCCCTGCGGTTTTGTCTGTCTCCGGGCCTTTGACTGGAGAAGCTTCTCTTGGCTACAGGAACCGCCTCACGTTTCGGAGTTAGTCCTGCCTCAGCAGGAGACTTGCTCTGGCCTCCTGAGGATTGGGTAAGTGCAGCTGAAGAGGATGCTGTAACAGCGACCACTGCATCAAGCGCACCCTTTCGCTCTTCTCGTTCCCTCCTCTCATTAAAGTCACTACTTTCAGAAGCAGTCTCCCACTCCTCGTTGGCCTGATCTGAAGAGTTCTGATTAGACAAGTCCGGTGATTTGCTGCCAGCAGCAACCACTGTGGTAGTTCCTGTCTCAGGAAGTATTGCCTCTGTTACAGGAACCTCAGCAGGAGCGGTGGCAGTGGTAATAGACGCTGTGGTTGAAGAAGCAGGACCTTCAGGGAGGGTGACGGGCATTCCTGGAGCTTTGGACACTGCTGCAGACACAGATTCAGACACTGGGGCAGGCGATTGTGTTGCTGCAACAGTTGCTGCTTCACCCGCTATGATGGCTGCTTCACGTTCTTTAAGTCTTCTAAAGCGCGGTGGTTTGTCCTGCCTGGGGGGTCTCGCGGGCCTTGGCCTCCGAGGTCTCTCTCTAGTGCTTTGGCCAGCTTCTCTTAACTTCTTGCCTTCATGTTTAGGCAAGCGCTGCTCAGAGGTTGTGCCATCCATGCGAGATGCCTCAGCTTCTTCTGGCCTAAACGTCTCCATGGGTTTGGAGGGCCAAGGCAGGCTCTCTCTCACCCCAGCCCGACGCATGGGAGCAGACCTGTTGGCAGCCCGCTCTCTCCCTCCACCTCTCCGGTTGTATAGACCTCCTCTACCGCGTCGTGTTGGTTCTCCCTTAGGAAGAAATCCCGGTTTAGGCCGACCGTCCTCTTCACGAGGGCCAGATTTATCTGGTAGATGTGCGGGTCCGAGCCCAGAGGCAACTTTTGCGGCGGGACGAGATTCAGGCAGTTCACGGCGTAGGGGTCTACTAGGCTTAGCAGTGGGCTCACGGTCAGAAGGTCCAGTGTCGCTGGCAGACTCTCGGCCTTCACTCTCAGAGTCTGTGTCTGACCCTCTCCTGCGCCTGCGTTTGGGAAGCACTTCAAAATCCGAACTTTCACTGCGAGTCTCGCTCTCCTCACGGCAGCGAAAACCTGTAGTCCCAGAGGCGCTCAGCAGATCGGGACGGGAGCGCGGCTCTCTGTATGGGTACTCCACGCGCTCCACGCGACTGCGTCCACGGCTACCTCGTCCTCTTCCGCTGTAGCTGCCTCGATAACTACGCCCACGTGAGTAGTACTCGCCTCGACCCCGCCCTTTGTAGTTTGCATCAGCAGGCCAGTCATGCTCCCTCTCCACATCCCTGTCCCTCTCCCGCTCTCTTTCCCTCTCCCGCTCTTCTCTGCGGTTGGCCCTTGACAGGTTGGATTCTTTTCGAGAAGGTAGTTTGGGTTCAATGCGTTTATCACTGGGTGGAGGTTTGCTTGGCTTTTCCTCCTGGGTAGTGGTGGCTGTTGTAGCTATGGTTGTCTGAGGCTCTCGTGTTTTGTTGACACCAGATGCTGTTCCTTCCTCTGGTCCAGCCATGATCTCTTTTGTCCCCTCACTGGAAAACTTCTGGCCATCCAACAGGGCGGCCGCAGTGTTTGAGGGGATTTTGAAAGCCGCGCCTTCTTTTTTAGATCGCTCCCCTCGCTCATGACGCTCCTCTTTCTCTCGCCTCTGCTCCCGCTCCTCCTTCATGTCCCGCAGGATGGGCTTCTTTATTGGCCCTGACCTCCTAACTGGCCTCTCCCCTCCAGCTCCTTCTCTTCTCCCTCCGCGAGACCCCCAGCGCAGCTCACCCTTCTGCTTACCAGGTGCTTGCAGAGGCAGCTTGTCTGCTTTGTGCATACCGTCAGTAGAAGTAGGTGGAGTGGCACGGTTGTTAATCACATGCCCCTGGCCAAACGGCTCCTTTCTGGAACTGTCCTCTAGTCGTTCTGCAGCTTCAGGGAGATCCACCGTCTTCTGCACTATAGAAACTCCTTCAAACCTGGGCTCTTCCAATTTGAGAGAGTGACTTGACCCTTGAGAGATGGTCCTCTTCAGCACAGCCTGCCCAATGGCCTCGACCTCATCTCCACCAGAGAGAGCGGCTACCTCAGATTCAAAGGAAGAGATGACAGGGACCCTGTCTGTATGCAGGAGACCTGGCACCTCTTCTGAAACATGGCTAAAGGTGGAGAGAGGCTCAGAGGAGTCTCTGAAAAAGTCACTCTTTCCCCTTGCTTCCAGCGTGCTGTGCTCCTGAGGATACACAGATGATAGCCCTCTTTCCAGGTCCAGACCAGCGTCCAGCCTTACCGTATAAAGAGAAAGAGAGAGAGAGAGAGAGAGAGAGAGAGTGGGGGAGGGAGAGAGAGAGAGAGAGGGAGGGAGGGAGAGCATATGAAACAGGAAGCTCATATTTGAAAAGAAGTTTTTCTCAATAGGTTTCCTTTCATGTTCAGAATGACTAACCAATTATTAAAAAATATAGAGGGCTTCAAGACAAGTCTTATTTAGAAGATATAAAAACTAACTAGTATGACAAATTAAAGCTTTTCTTTTAAACCAACCTTGGCTCCTTGCAGTTCTCCTGGACTTTAGGGGGTGTTGCAGCAGTTAAAGGTTCAGTCTGAGGGTAAGGGTCAGAACCCCACACCATTCGAGGCTCACTGGTCATTCCATGTTCTCTTATTGGTCGGTGATCAAAGGAATCTGAACCAGAACTACTATTATCAGTGGGCTCTCTGCGGACCAACTGCTTTGGAGGCATTCTCCCTGTTAAGAAAAATAATAATTGAAATAATTGCTAAAGCATGATTGTTTCTTTGAAGCACTATGTACAAGCATGTGCAGGAGTGTTTAATCCCAATACTGCTCACTCCTGAAGGAATCCCAAACCGGGTTGTGTTAAAAAAAAAATAAAGTGTAGTGGATTGGAAGTCAAGATTATGTATATTTAAGGAAACAAGCAACAAGGAAAAAGTGTCTTGATGGAACAACAAAAAGTACATTTTGTTAGTAAGCAAATGTTCTGGTAAAAAAAAAAAAATGAAAGGCTTTTTTTCCTTTTGTAGTAAACTCAAGGTGGAATAATCTACCTGGATGCATGGGAGGCATATCCATAGGTGGGCGTCCAGATATCATACGTGGGTCCATATATGACTGCATCATCAGCCAGCGTGGGTCAAAACCCATGGAGGCCAGGTGTTGGTGATGCGGACCCAATGGCTGATAGAGAGAGCGATGCTGGGGGGGAACTGATCCCCCTGAGGGAGAAACTGAGCCTCCACCGGTCTGTTGTTGTTGCTGCTGTTGCTGCCACTGCTGTTGCTTCAGCTGCTCCTGAGGCAAGAATATAATGCGCATCAAGAGACAGCCAAAGTTTTCCTTTGTGGACACTATGTCCATTATCTTAGGTGGTTTCATAGAAATCAAATATCCCTCCAGAGGCTCTCTATACATAGATCATTAATTAACCCCTACAGAAAATTGACTTCCTTTTCAAGCATGCTTTACACTAATGTGAAATAATGGTGAAGCAGTGGTTATGAAACAGATGATTCTCTGCATGAGGCAAATACCTGCTGTCTTAGGAAGCGGGGTGGCAGAGATTTTTGGAACTGTTTGGAGTAACCAGAGGGAAGTGAAGGGCGAACTGTGGCCCCCGCCTCACCCTCATTCTCCAGCTGTGGATGGGGCATATCGTCACTGACAGAGTGATCAAGCCGAGGCATCTGTGGCTCCTCTACTGTAAAAGAGTATACAGGAATGACTGTTTTAGAGAACTCGTGCTCAAGCGTTCATCCAACATTTATTCCTTTCAGTGGGGATTGATGTTTGACCACAATGCTTGTTTTTATTTTAAAATTGTAATTTTCTGAAGTTGTACGTTATGTCCTGTTCTCAATGTGCTATATTTTGTATTGCAATGAACTAGGTGACGTTAGTTAAGTGACAGACACTAACCTAGCCCTTAGGGATATAAATTCTCCATCCCATTCTTACCTCTGCACTCTTCTGGGCTAAAGTAGTCTCTAATTGGTTGTCTTTCCACCTGTACCTCCTCAACTACTGCAACATCCACCTCAGCTTCCTGTGATTCAGTAACAGTCCTGTGGGCAGGAGGGCTGGGTTGCCTGGTAACAAACTGTGGCTCCTCCTCCACACTTGGCTCTGGCCCATCATGGGCAGGTATGGGCACAGATGGGAGGGGTTGCTGTGCAGGAGCAGCCTGAGTGGGTGAGGTTTCAGCAGGCAAGCTAGGCACTATTTCAGCCTCTGATTCATTGCTCTGGACAGGCATAGGTGACTTTGGAGCCTCCGGAGTAGCAGCAGGCCGTAGTTTTTCATTGAGGCGTTTGAGTTTCTCAGCACAGGCGGCCAGCCTCTGCTCCTCCATGCGCCTTTCCTCTTCCTCACGCCGCCTCCGAGCGCGCTCCACAGCCTCGGAAAGTTCAGACTGCTTCTTACGTTTCTGTCTCCAGGCCTCTGAGTCATCCTCACCAGCAGCATAGGCGGTGGAAGGTTTTGATAGACGAGCCGCGCCAGTACCTGCAGATCGTCCAGCCTGTGAGAATAAAGAGCCTGCCATCAGCCCGGAAGTGTTGGTGTAATGCAACTGAATTACTGTATGCCATACACAGGCCATAGAGGCATAACTGACTCTTTTGAAACTTAACAATAAACTGAAGTTGTATGCCTTACCTGGTAGTCTTGGGATGGTCCTGTTTTGCTGTATTGAGTTACACTGCCTGGTGAGGGAGCTCTAGGCTCCCCACTGTCTGCCCATGAGTTCTTGCTCTCACTTCTTTCCTCTCCTCCTTCTTTCCAACCCTCCTGGACATCAGTGTTGCGCGATCGTATGCGCTCCACCTTATTTACCCACTCCCTGTATGCAAAAAATAAGGTTCAGTATTTTAGATTAGAATTTAAGTTGAATTTTTCCTGTCAAACTGCATAAAATATGCAAGATGTTTTCATTTACAGGACAGTTAGTAACTGTTATTTGCCAGTATAGTACTGATGTAATGCAATGCCACAGTCTGTAAATGTATCTGTTTTGTGCTCAAAATATTTGTTGTCTGTTTTGGGCGTGGTCTATACCAAGTATTCTGGAAAACACTGAAAAGCAACTCTGTTTTTTTTTTTTTTTTAATTCACAAATTATAACACAGTAATTTATAGAACATAACTTTCTTCAACTCCTGAACCAGATGTCCTGTGGAACTTTCTGGCAAGCTTCCTATCAGGTGTTGAGCGTTGTTCAGCTTGCAGCATCTTGCCCGTTTCTTCAGGGGTGCTAATTTTACTCCATTAATTTACTACCACTGGTGTGAAACCAGTCACTGCACAACATAAACTCTTAGATGAACAGCTGTTGGTGCCTATGGAGTATTGTCTGTTTCTTTTATGTTCATTCGGGATGACCATCATTGAGACTTTATTTTTTTTTTATGTTGTGCAAAAAGAAAAAAATACTTTCGTGGTGTTTAGGCAACTTTGGTGCGAGTAAGTTAGAGCAGTCACAGAGGTTAAATGTGCTCGTCAGTCAACTATAGTCAACAATATTATCGACATTCATTTTGGGCATAAAAAGTACATTCATTTGCAATTAAAAATAACTCCAGTTTATTAAACTAACTCCTTGATATAAATTAATTAATGCAACTAACATTATATCACATTATGTGGCTAAAAAGATAAGCGCTTACCAGTTGTCTCCTTTCTCCTTGGCTGTATGATTATCCTCATCGTCACTGAAGTTCAGTTTCTCTGTGTAGTCAACTTCCATCTGGGCACCTGGGAGGAGGGGCAAAAAAACAAAACAAAACAAAAAAAACAAGTGGTCAGTATAGCACTAAGAAGCCTAAAACAAAGCACCATGGAATTACTGTAAGAAAAGATTACAGAAATATTTTGACCACTTAATAAGCTAGAATTGGCTTGAAGAGCACCAACTTACCAGCCCAACCCTCATCAGCATCCGTGTCTAGATTGTCAAGCTCCTTCAGCTCAGAAGCACTAACAATTGAGGGCCGGTCTGGATCTTGCAGCCAGGACTGTGGAGGAGGCTGTGAAGGCCTTCCACTAGGCCTTGGACCCCTAGAGAAAAAAGCAGAGAGAGACAGAGTAGGTACAAGGAAGAAAGAGGTCACAGGTCTGAAAGAAAGCCTTGAAGCAATTTCAAATGCAGTCTTATCTTCTGATAAGTGAATGAGCGAGAGCAGTATTATTTATTTACTTTGGGAAAATGCTAAGGTTGAGAGAGAAACAGGAAAAAGGTATGGGGCTAAACATTTTACTAACACAGTCTTGAGAAGTTTAACTACATATCAATCTCATTTTATGGTCATTTTAAGAGATATGGTCTGCTGCTTTGACATTAGAGCAAAGCTATACTATTTAAGGCCTGGCTGGATTACTCACTTTGATCCATCCTGCTGCCCAGGGTATCTGAAGTTTCCTTGTACAGGTGCATAAGGCATACGAGGGTAGGCATGGAACATCTACACAACAAGAAGAATAATCAAGTTCATACTGAATTCCAAAATGAGACTGACCACAATGTAAGTCACTGCACATAAATTAGTGAAAGGAACTGCCAATTATCCTGTGCAATTCATTATATAGCGCAATATAAACCTGTAATAAATGAAGAACATCGATTGCTGATAAAATATATCCATTTAAGGAAACGTTTATGTAGTATGATGCCAATTAGCAGCATACAGTAATACAGGTCAAAAAACAGTGGCAGAGATCTACTAACCAGAACAGTTCTAATATTATTAATGGTGCTTTTACATATGGTCTGGTTCCAGTCGAACTCTAGCATGGTTCGACTACAGTGAGAAAGCGATTCGATCTCGAATCGAAATGCAGGAAGTGAACCAAACAGGGCGTGTGTTTTGGGTTGCGGTCAACATTTTTCTGTAGATTTGAGCTGCTAAACTGAGCCGCAAGGCACAAACTGAGGCAAAGAGCAAAGCTAAGTGCTGCAGAAATACAATGTGTTCTAGAGATCTGAACTAACAAAAAGAGAAAAACGCTGGATGCAACACAAAATGTTTTACACTAGACATATGTAGTAATATATTATGCGAGTCTCCATGTTACCTGCGGCTTTTGTGATTTCTACACGGACTTGGCAAAGATGTGTTTACTTCTTTTTTTTTTTATTATTTATTTATCCAAAATTTTGCTTTTTGGTTCATTACATAATGGGCAGTAAGGAAACAAACCAAACAGCAAACAAACCAAAAGTGTCCCATTCACTCTGATTCAGACTCAGGAACTAGACTACTAGGTGTGAGGTCACTGCAAGTTACTTTCGGTTAAGAAAGTACCCACAGTATCAATGTACAAAAACCACACAGACAGACAAAGGTACAAATCCGTCATACATTTCTTCTTTCAAATGCTATGGTTGGGTTCAGTAAGTTTAACATGTTTAATATTAATGCAAACCAGGCCACTTAAAATCAGATGAGGTCAATAACGAAGCAAACAAAAAATATTTGCTATAAATGGCCACTCTTGTTAATTGCATAGTCAGAGTTAAACTGCAAAATGGGATGTATAGATGCTCAGAACAACTAATGGTGCTTCCTTCCTTTTTATCTTTTACCAGAGTACTGAATAATGACTTACGTAAGGTGGCATCATGCCTCTAAACTGAGCATGGAACTGAGAGGGTTCTCCTCCAGGTGGCTGCTGTCCACCATTGAGTTTGTGCTGTGGGGCTGGAGCAGGAAGCTTGTCTCTAGCATCTCTCTTCTCCCTGCCTTCCCCAGTGGAGGGTTTCCCCGCCACATCCGTGTCCCCCGTTGGGGAAGGAGTGCCACGACCCTGCCCTGCCTCCTCAGGAGCCTTGCTGTCCATCTCATTAGGGCCGGTAGCCGCGTTCAGGTTTCTACCTCCACCTTCCCGCCAGCTGCCCACATCTGCGGAGAGAGGAAAATGGAGGAAGAGAGAAAGACTGATTAAGGGAAAAGAAACTGAAGGCATTTTATGTTTTAACATTAATGTTTAAATGTGCACCAGAGCTTTCATCACAACCAGGAAGAACTGTTTTTCTTACTTTGAGGTCTGAGGCTGGGGCCCGGTCCATAAGGCTCTTCCTCTAGCTCGCCTGATTTCTCTGCCTCACCCGCTGCTTGCAGGCTGGGGAACTCCTGATGGAACTGGCTGCTTACTCTTGGAGTTCCTACTTAGAGAAGAACACATTTTCATTCAGTTCACAGGGTCAAATCTGTCAGGAAGAGAGTACATTTAACATTTGTATGAGACTTCAAGTCTCATAAAAGAAGAGGTAAGAGGTACAGAGATAACTGTTTCTGACAAGTTTCTGTACACTGAATAGGAAAAATATTAATCAGCATTTTATAAATGCAGCGTGTGTGCTGTGCCTAACCATCAACTGGTCCGGACTGCTTGTTGTTGGCCCAGGAGCGGCTGCCCAGAGGATTGTCAGACACCTGAGGGACAGGAGGCTTTGGTTGTGGAGGAGGGGTCTCCTGCTGCCTACAAACACAAAACATTAGAGGTTATACATAGAACAAAGACAGGATGGATGGACAAAAGAATAAAATAAAAGAGACAAATAAAAAATAAGAGAAAACTCTTTAGTAGCAAGGAGTCCAGGATTTTTTTTTTTTGCCAAATTTTAAGCATCTGAAAACTATTCAAATTAATAATACATTAGATCTTGCAGATTATTTTGTAGTAATTACATGAGTTGTGTGTTGAGTATCCAGGAGCAAGTGTGTGGCTGCCTGCATGTTATGAGCATTTTGTTCACCATTGCTGTATCATGAAGATGTGATCACTGGATTATGGTTGAACGGTACATTGAAACTTCAATTCCAGTACTTTCGATACTTTCGGTTCTTTATTTCAATTCAGCGCCACTGTTTGCACACTCTGCTAATCAAGTGTGCACGGCGACACAAACCACACACACAGTATAACGTGATAAATGCATGGCTGAGGCGAATCCACACCCAAAGTTGGGGTCAAGGAGTGAAGTATGGGCATGTTTTGGCTACATTGCAGATGGTGAGGGGAACCCAAAAGAACTGGGCTCAAATTGGGCAGATCTTGGGCAGATCTTACTGACTTGAGGAATCCCAGCCTGCTATACTTCAAATATGTGATTGTCAAATTTGTGAGATGCTTTGTGAATGAAGAGATGACAGAAATAAGGTGATTTTCCCCATTATTCAGTTTTTTTTTTTTTTTTTTTTTTTTTAAGTGATACAGTAAGTGAGTGTGTATCAAGGTGGCATCAACAGGAGCGAGACTGTAAAACATGGATCTTTTAAGGTGAAACAGAAAATCAGCACAAGAGACTGGCAAATAAGAATCCAACTTCAGCCTCATGAAATAATTATAAAGATATGGAACACACTCAGAAAAACAAGTGCTAAACTGTACAATTCCTTGTCATTGGGATGGTACACTCAAGCATACATCTATTGCTCCTTTGGCGTCCATCTTTTACATGGTAATTGGGATGTAGAGTACATTTATAATGACTTAAGTTTCGTAATTGGATCTTAAGGACCACATTAATTAGCTTTTAGAGTAATACTTTAAAGGTACGCTACATGCACCTTTCCAGGTACAATATTACAAAAGGTACAAAAAATCCAGTAACACAAAAATGTACAGATTAGTACTTTTTGTCTTAAAGTGTTCAAGACAGTAATTAAAAATTCTGCCTCAAATAGATGATTAGGTTATTCAGTTATTCAAAACAATTTCAAATTAGCATGGACAAAAACTAATTAATAATTACTAAATTAAATAAATTACATACGCTGATGAAGGGCTTAATATTTTGTGCCATACATGTAGTCTTTCTTATTCATGTTGAAGGCAGATTGAATATTTGAATATTCTTTACATTTTCAAGGCAATATTCAAATAGCATTCTGCCTGAAAATCTTTAAATAATAATAATAAAAAAGGTTATAAATAATAATTGAGAAATGAAAGACATCTGCCAGAAGGAAATTAAGGGAACAGAGTTTTCACAAGAGGGGAATAATGATGAGGTTACGATAATCAGATGCTTAAACAGCTGCTTGTGTGCGCACATCAATGGCGGTTTCTGCCAGGGCCAAGCAATATATTTTGGGTAAATTATCAACAGAATGTTGGCCTTTGAATACTAATATTGCAATATGTAAATAAACCAAATAAATAATTTGAAATAAATCAAATTTTACTTTACAAAAAAAAAAAAAAATAAAAATAAAAAAAACAGAAAAAAAAGGCATAATAAATTATAATGTACCGTTCGTCTCCAGCCTGGTCCTGTTTCGAGGCCCAGCCACTGCCGTCCTTGGGAACGATGCTGACGTTGGGGTCATTGCCTTTGTTCTCAGCCTTCAGGCTGGGCAGGTTGGCTGGAGGGGGCATACGCCGGCTGACCGCGACTTTGCCCAAACTCTGGAGCCCATGTCTGGCAGCAACTACAAGGGAATAATGTGCAAGAAAAGGAGGGAAAAGGGGAAAGAAAGGAGTTGGAGGGATGGGGGTTGATTTTCAAGTTCAAGTCAAGCGACACATACAGCTAAAAGGTGTGAAGTTATTTCTAACAACATAAAAACGTGCCCAGGGGAAGCAATTATGGTGGACACACAAAGCTCACATAGAACACTTGTACCCTATTGCCCTCTCACTTAAAGCTCATAGGAATGCATGGTGGTGACTCAAGAGGACAAAGCCTGATTATTTCAGCTGAAGATGCTCTGGGGTAAATGAACCAGGGAAAGAAAGAGAGACTCCTAGCCAATACACTACCTTCTGCCCAGATAAGCAGCGCTTGCTGCAACAATGAGTGGCTTTTTTAAGCAAATGAACTTGACCTTGACGTAAGCATCTTGCAAATCATAGTCTCAACCATAACCTTGGCACAGACAACATTTTGACTATAAAATATAAATTACGCTAGACAGAACAAACAGAGGTTTTGTGTGTGCTTTCCTTGAGAAAGGGTTCAATTTCTGAGTGCTGCCATACCTGCAGTTTTCTGGGTCTCCAGAGACTTGCCCTTGTAAGTGTTGAAGAGGCTAAGGGTTGCATACTTGGTCTTGCCATCCTTTGCCTTGGTGCTCTGCCCTGACTTCTCTGACATTTCGCTGGAAACTCATTGAGTCTGGTCCTCCGGTCTCACCCCTCAGAACCAGGCTCCTGTCCAGACGAGGGGAAAAAAGAAACAGTGTGGTTGATGTTTCTCTACCATGGAGTAAAGCTGAGTCAGAGGGTAAGAAGTGATGTGCTTTCTCTAAGTCGTAGGAGTACAAGACACAAACCTGAGCAAGCGCAAGTAGGAATGTGCATAAACCCGAAGTGACTGAAAGCAGTTATGCTAAAATCTCTCAGTAGTGTATTACTTCACTAAAAGCTGTCAAAACTGGATGTCCATGCTTTTATTCTTCCTTCAGTAGATAACTATGCCCAAGTTAATTCCAAATTGCAACAACTCTCCTTGCTACTGAGCGAAATCTAAAGCATAAGCTGGGTTAATATCAAACATGCGGCTATAAAGGTCTGCAGGTTTAATCACTATAAATCAGTGAAGCATTTAATGTTGAACCGACAGCGTGACCAGTCTGTAAATCACATGGGGCTCCATTCAACCTGGATGATGCGTCATCAGGAAAACACAGGAACCAAAGACAAGCATGGGTCCAAAGGATCACCTCATTATAATACTTCTCTCACGTACACAGAGAGGCGTACACCAGACAAAGACGTAAACACCAAACATGAAAGTCATTTGCAAAAATGTTAAAGTACCAAAGACACTTTGCACACAGATGCAGGGATGGACAAATCAGCAGCCCGGGGAGATTTTGTGTATTAGGTTTTTTTTTGGCTTGTTTTTTTTTAAATTCAGTGTTCTGGCAGACAAGCAGGTTTAACAACTACACAAGGAAAAACCTCCTTACTGCCTTTCACAAAACCAAAGTTTTCATTTGGTGTGCAGCCCAATGCTGTAGCTGTAAATAGCGCAAGCTACTGTTTCCGATTCGCGCCACCCTCTGAACGACACACGTCGGCCAAGAGGACACCTGGTGGAACAGTTTTTATTAACAAATTAATAAGTAGACATAGACGAATGACAGATGATTTTTTCAGAATCAGGAAGTGACAATGTGGAAAGTGGAAAAAAAAAAAAAAAAAAAAAAAAAAAAGGACAAAAAAGTCCAGCGCACTTTCCTGCTCACTACACGCAGTTAAACATGTCAAGAAAAGATAAAGATGCTAGCCAGACTTGAATAATATTTTTCATGTAAGATACAAGGACAGAACACCACATCTCATAGCTGAAATGCTGATGATCACAAATACACTGTGCTACATTAGAAGCTTTGTTTGAAGATTTGGGTTTTTCCCCCCCTCATAGTAGCAATGCATAACCAGCAAACTAGCTCATTGTACATTATTGCATTACATTTGCTACCACATTTTGGCATAGTCAGTTAGGTTTCCGGCCAACAAAATCCTGGGACTGCGTAGCACACTGGAGCTTTTACTTCACCAGTGGGCTAGATAATGAATTTATGATTTGGGATACATCGTATATAGATACATATTCTGTAAATACCCATACAACACACAATAATACAATACAGCAATACCACTTAAAAGCAGAGCTGTTTTAGCAGGGTTATATAACAATATTGAACTGCAAAACATTGCTCTGTACTGTAAGGTCAATGGCCAGTAATAAAGCACCACAATGAGGTGCGCAAACATTCACATGCCCAGACTGAGTGCGTGATACTGCACAAAAAAAATGCTGAGCTTTCCTATGAAGTGCTTAACAAGAATATGAAACTACACAAGCTCCCTGGGTGAGAACTGAAAGTGAAAGTTGTCTTGTACCCATATCAGACACTGATTGCTAGGAAAAACCACACAATTTTTTTTTCTCAAAAAGCAAACACGCCTTTACAGTATATTTGTCAAAGAAAATTATATACCGTCCTCCACCCAGGTCAAATCTACATATCTTATTAATCAAAGGGGTTTCAGGTGAGGGTTTGGTGGGAAACTGACGCAGGAGGTTGACTGAGGTCACACAATGAGCATACAAATCACATCATCTATTGGACAACATCTGGACAACATTGGACAAAACCAAACAGTAACAGCACTTAAAACTTACTGCAAGACGCTGATGGTTAATGTAAAACATCACAGACATGATGGTAGCAGGTTTTTAAAACAATGTGTATCCCATGTATATTATGTATAAGATGCCAGTCATCCCACATGCTCACTGCATGAAGTGTTAGGAAGGGGGAGAAAAAAAAAAGAAGAAAAAAAAAAGGGTTAGGCAAAGGCAATATCCAGTTTGATATCGATTGAGCGATTCAGGACAGTAACTGTCCCTGATACGGAAACCCTGAATCAGATCAGGACAAAGGAAAGAGTTCTGTTTCCACATGCACAGTGTATTAGAGCAAGAGTGTTTATCTGCATCTATACAACTGCATTAGTAACATTCAAACTAATCCTAGATTAGCAGTCTTTCTCTGAAGTACTACAAATCTATGTACGGCCACATTTTGGAAGGAGTCTCCAGTGTCAATGCTTTGTAACCATCAGAGGTATAGCTGTAAGTCTTCTGACAAGTGGAAAGTCTCCAGAGTGTAGAGCTTTGGGGTTTCTCAGTAATGTAACAAGCTGCATTTCTTTTGTGTTATCAACAGAAAGAAAAAGAGAGACAGGTGAAGGAATAACACCATCCTGTCATTGCTTATTTTCCACAAGGTTTCATTCCTAAGTGACTGGTCTTACAGTGAAGAAAGCATTAGGATCAGATGCTCAACTGCTCAAGGAGGAACAGAGTTTTGAGATGCTGCTTGAAAGAAATTCCACAAGATAAATTAGGGTAAGCAGCTCATTTCACCTTCAGAAGTCCAGATACGATAAGTGCCGACTTTCAGTTCAAGCCACTTAATCAAAGCAGCACCAGATAACCTTTACTTGCGGGTCATAGTGGATAGGATGAAGTGTGAGGTCTGAAGGGCTCCGAAATCAACGCAACGCATTCCAGTGAAACAAGACAATACACTATGTGGCCAAAAGTATGTGGACACCTGACCATCACACCCATATGTGCTTGTTGAACATCCCATTCCAGATTTAGCCCCTTTTGTTATCATAATAACCTCCACTCTTCTGCGAAGGCTTTCCACTAGATTTTGGAGCGTCTCTGTGGGGATTTGTGATCATTCAGCTACAAGAGCATTAGTGAGATCAGACACTGATGTTGGTGAGGAGGTCTGGGGTTCAGTCGGTGTTCCAGTTCATCCCAAAGGTGTTCAGTGGGGTTGAGGTCAGGACTCTGTGCAGGACACTCGAGTTCTTCCACTCCGACCTTCACACACCATGTCTTCATGGGGCTCGCTTTGTGCACAGGGGCATTGTCATGCTGGAACAGGTTTGAGCCTCTTAGTTCCAGTGAAGGGAAATTGTAAAGCTACAGCATAGAGACATCCTGTACAGTTGTGTGTTTCAGACTTTATGGGAACAGTTTGGGGAAGAGCCACATGATGGTCAGATGTCCACAAACATAACATGTGGCCATATAGTCTGGATTTAATGGGTGTATATTTAGGCTGCACCATTTTAGGAATAAGATAAGAGAAGCTTTTTAAATATGTATATAATGACATCAGTACTACAATGATCTCAAGAGCTTTATGGTGGGTGAGGAGAGGTTTGGGATTGGAGTTTATCCATTCTCGCATCTCTTTTTAAAAAAAAAAAAAAAACTCTGTCACCCATCTCCTGGCACATCTGCCTCACAAACGCATGAGCCAATCACAATACTGACATATTCCCAATCAGCATTCAAGCAATTGCCAGTATTGAGCTAGAGCCCCATGGGACAAAGCAAAGTCAATAGCTCTTCACTAAGTGTGCTCTTCTAACAGCTACACCGCTCTATAACACACACATATCAGTAAATTAACACTGTGCCAGAAAGCATGCTAAGTCTTGTTTGCCTCTTGGTCAAATATACTTCCAACTACTTCCTTGTTAACAGTTTCTTTCTTTCTTTTTTTTTTTTTTTTTTAAATTCCCTGACTCTTTTCTGAACATGTCTTTACTTAGACAAGGAAGTAATGATACATATGATAAGACACAGACGCCTACTGACTGCTCACCTCGCTGTGCCCCTCATCATAGCAGAAGGAGAAGATTATTCACATCTGATCTTTTCCTGCTTGTGGTGACTGATCTGGGAATGCCCCTGACTCGAGCCTAGTGCTTCTTCTATATCATATACACCACAAAACACCGACGCTGGTTTCTGCAACCTGCTCATTCATTTGATTGTAAATGGCGCGATACAACAGACGTGGTCAGGCTGTGTACCTCTGGCTGGACACCTGAAACAAACACCATTCAGCAAACATGGTGTGTGTGTGTGTGTGTGTGGGGCACTGCAATTTAACAGTCGGGGGGGGAAAGCCCTGAAACTCAGCCTGCAGGAAATCCTCCTTAATTACTATAGTCATTTTATTGAGAAACAGCTTCATTATGAACTATGAACCGCTGCCTTTAAGGCACCTTGGCGGTTTTAGTGAGACATTGTGAACAAGCACTTTAGCTTCAGGAGTGAGTAAATCCACTGCGGCTGACGGCGGACAGGAGAGTTTTTCAGGCCGCTATGAAAAGAGAGAGAGAGAGAGAGAGAGAGAAAGGACACGGCTACACAGCTAGCATGTCTTTAGTAAAGGGTGGGTGAAAGCGGCCCGGTGAGCTGGCCTCCGGTTCAGAGCCCCATTTCCTAAACCTGACCCTGACCCTCACCACTGAAAGGAGTGTAAACTCACAACTCACAGACGCGACAGGAACAAAACTTATCAGCACACAAACTTTGTAGCTTTTTGCTTTGTTCAGTTACAGTCCCTGAACTGAACTCGACTCTATCCGGAGCACAAATTCCTCCTCCTCCTGCTGCTGCTAGCTCCACTCAGCCTGCTAACACTGCTAACTGCTAACAGCTAACAGCTAGCTCAGCCCGCATGCTCACAGCCACTGTACGCGCTTTCCTCCTTCTACCACAATGAGTGTGTAAAACAAAGTGTCCAGTCATGTAACATACCTGTTTCCGCCGGTCCCGTCGCTGACTTGAAGAAGGCCGCTGTGCCCGGCTGAGTGCACGCGTGTACGTGTGTGAGCTGGATTACAAAAGCTCTCTATGCTATGCTATATGCTATATGCTACACACTGGTTAGCTGGAGCTCTACAGCTCACAAACTCTCCCACAAAAGCGAAGCCCCTTATCGCGCTCTGTCCGGTGCCTCTGTTCTTGCTTATCGTGACCGGTAAAATCTGGGAAAACAGAACCAGCCGGACCGGTGGCGTTGCTGGGTATATTTTCTCCTTCTTTCCCCCCCGTTGTCTCGTCTGAGACGGGTCTTCTCCAGTCGAGAGAGGCCCCCTCTCGCGCCGCCGCGGCCTGTCGCGTAATCAAAGATGGCAGCGCGCCAATCCACGAGTCCCTGACGTCATTACGTAGCGGCGGGACGTAAATTTTAGAAGGCGCGCGCGCGAGAGAGAGAGTGATACTGCACCGGCAGAGGGAGACCGTGAGCTTACTGAGTCATCCCAAACAGCATACTAGCCCACTACTACACTAAACAGTACACCACGGAAGGTAGCATGTCTGTTATTGGCTTAGGACCAATTCCCACCCCTGCTAATGTGGCATCTAGGTTTCCTCTATCTATACCTGTTTTGGAGATGGCTAGTTGTACAGACGGATTTACTTACAGCAGCTTTAATATATGTAAAATACAAATTGATGATGACCCAAACCTCATGCTACTGCAGGTTACTAACTAGGACACTACATGGCCAGTAGTTTGTGCACCCCTGACCATCACACGCATCATGTGGCTCTTCCCCAAACTGTTCCCACAAAGTCTGAAACACACAATTGTATAGAATGACTCTGTATGCTGTAGCATTACAGTTTCCCTTCACTGGAATTAAGAGGTCCAACCCTGTTCCAGCATGACAATGCCCCTGTGCACAAAGCGAGCTCCATGAAGACATGGTGTGTGAAGGTTGGAGTGGAAGAACTGGAGTGTCCTGCACAGAGCCCTGACCTCAACCCCACTGAACACCTTTGTGATGAACTGGAACACCGACTGAACCCCAGATCTCCTCACCAACATCAGTGTCTGATCTCACTAATGCTCTTGTAGCTGAATGATCACAAATCCCCACAGCCACGCTCCAAAATCTAGTGGAAAGCCTTCCCAGAAGAGTGGAGCTTATTATAACAGTCTGTGTGTGATGGTCAGGGGTGCACAAACTACTGGCCATGTAGTGTGCTAGTTAGTAACCTGCGGTAGCATGAGGTTTGGGTCATCATCAATTTGTATTTTACATATATTCAAGCTGCTGTAAGTAAATCCGTCTCTACAACTAGCCATTTCCAAAACAGGTATAGATAGAGGAAACCTAGATGCCACATTAGCAGGAGTGGGAATTGGTCCTAAGCCAATGACAGATGCAGGTTTATACACTCTGTGGTCAATCAGCAATAAGTCGCTTTATGTTCAGTTTAGTTTGGTTTGTTACAGATGTCATACATTTCTGCATACTGCAAGTCATGTTAATGAAATATACCACATGCATTGCTGATAACAGCTGGAAACTCGGGCAACCCAGTTGGATGCAGGCTGTAGTGTAAATATACAGTGGGACAGAACCGATGACAAACCAAGACCTTCCTCTCTTGAGACAGTGGTTTAGTGCTATCAATACTTTTAATCTATTAACACTTATTAAAACAAATAAAATAAATTCTAATAACTAAGGTTCATACTAGGGATGTAACTGAATACGAATACTTATTTCTGATTGAACAGAACTGAAATTGAGATCCTATGCAATGCAACAAAAAGTTGTGCAAGATGGAAGTTTTTATTTTCATGCAGGTGAGAGGGAGCAGTCAGATACGAAGCTCGCAGGACACACAAAGACACAAAGTTGCGTGATGCATTTACAGTGTTTATTTATGACATACGAACAGTGCACTGTTTTCTAGTGTTTCCGGGGGCATAGTGGTAGGATTCATATCATAACCACTTCAGGTTTAAATCTGCATACAGATACAGAAACGAATATTTGGAGCACTAAGCAGATACTGTCTTTGTATACTGTAGCATTCAATTTTCCCTCACTGGCCTCCCATCACTAAGAGGCCCAAACCTGCTCCAGCATGACTATGCCACCGTGCACAAAGAGAGCTCCATGAAGACATGGTTTCCCAAGGCTGGAGTGGAAGAACTTTCAGGAGAACTTTAGTGTCCTGCACAGAGCCGTGACCTCAACCCCACTGAACACCTTTGGGATGAACTGGAACACAAACTCCATGCCAGGCCTCCTCGTCTGACATCAGCGCCTGACCTTACTAATGCTCTTGCGGCTGCATGAACATAAATTCCCACAGTCATGCTTTAAAATCTAGTGGAAAGCCTTGCCAGGGGAGTGGAGGCTGTTATAGCTGCAAGGGGGGACCAACTCCATAAAAATGCCCATGGTTTTAGAATGAAATGTCCAACAAGCTCATATAGGAATGATGGTCAAGTATCAACATACTTTTGGCCATATAGTGTAGAATATAAAGCAAGTGTAGAATATTGAGCAGATTCTGTAGTCAGAAAAGTTATGTTCCTCTGATCTGGTGGTTAGTGAAATTGTGTGTCGGATGGACTGGGAGGATATCACTGGTGATAGGGAGGTCCAACTTAAAAGAGATCAGTTCTGTTTTGTCAAGGTTGATTGTCAGATGATAGATCTTCAATCATGAGCAGGTGTCAGAAAGGCAGTCCAATATTGTCTTAGAAACTTGAGAGGTGGATAAAGAAAAAGTGTCATCAGCATAGCAATGATAAGAGAAGCTCTGAGATATCACTAAGCCCAGTGATTTAGCTTTACATGGTAGGACTGACCCTTTATTTATGATCATAACCATGTTAGAGCGTAGTTCCCAATGCCCAAGTCAGAAAAACTGGAAATAAGGATCTGGTAGTTCATAGTATCTCAGACAACTGACACATTAGGTTGACTGAGGATATAGATTTCTCTCTGGCTTTGTGTGAACTTCAGTTATTCTGTGAATAGATTCTGTATTACAGAGCATGCAGGTAACTTCCATATTGTTGCATTTTCGTTTTGGTTTCTCCCAAAGTATTTACATGTATTTGACCAGCAGATGGGGCCAGTATCAACGTCTGTAATGTACCGAAATTGTGTGTCGGATGGACTGTGAGGATATCATTGGTGATTGGGAGGTGCAGCATAGGAGAGATCAGTTCTGTTTTGTCAAGACTGATTGTCAGATGATAGATCTTCAGTCATGAACAGATGATGAATCAAAGCTTGGTGATAAATGGTATGGTCTTGCTGCTTTATCAAGGAATAAATTTCATTTTGTACACATCTGCCATGTTTTGAACCATATCTATGGCAAAATTAAATACTTTTCAGAAACACACACACACACACACACACACACACACACACACACATATATATATATATATATATATATATATATATATATATATATATACTGTATATACAGTCAGGTCCGGAAGTATTTGGACATTGACAGAGTTTTTGTGATTTTGCCTTTATACACCACCACAATGGATTTGAAATAAAACAATCACAATGTGATCAAAGTGTAGACTTTCAGCTTTATTTTAAGAGGTTGCTATTTCTCTTATAGATTTATGTTTTTTTTTCAGCCTAATGATGGCCTCCTTCACTTGCACTGAGATCTTCTTGGACTTCATATTGGTAGCTCTAGTCGAACAGCTGCCAAATGCCAACTCAATACCTGCTATCAACTCCAGACCTTTTATCTGCTTCATTTATCTTGACGTAACGAGGGAATGGACCACACCTGGTCAATTAACTACTTGTCAGTCAAATGTCCAAATACCTTTGAGCCCCTGAAAATAGAGGTACTTTGTTGAAAATGGCTGTAATTCCTAAATGGTAAATGCCATATTTTTGTGGAACCTCTTAAAATAAAGCTGAAAGTCTACACTTCAATGATATCTTGATTGTTTTATTTCAAATCCATTGTGGTGGTGTATAAAGGCAAAATCACAAAAAACTATATATATATGTATATATATGCACCACAAATTTATAACATCTGTTATCATCATTAGTCTGTTGCAAAGCCCTTGTTGGCAATTACAGCTTTGAGAAGTCTACAGTGAAAAGTAACTAGGTTTTTTGCAGAATTGTGATTCATTTTTGGCCCATTCATCTTGGAAAATCATGTTAAATTCCCCATGGATATAAGGGGAATCCTCCATTAATTCAAGAGAATGGCTAGGCCATGCAAGCAACTTTTTCAGAATCCAGTTAGCTAGTTTGGCTATATGTTTGTCCAGTCTTTTATTCCAAAAAGAGTTCTGATTTGTCTACATGCTCATGTGTAAATCTTTGACATGTAACTCTGTGCTTTGTTTAGCAGAGCAGTTTCATAAGCGGTGTAGAAATGGAGATGTTTGTGGTGCAGTTTATTGCTTAATGTTCTTTGTGTAACTGTTGTTCCTGCTGCTTTCATGTCGTCCTACAACTATATAACCATATAACTTAAAATTAATGCACACGTATAAAAAAAATTAGTAGAGATATTTTGGTAAGTACACTGTTTTGAGTGATTGCTGCTAGTGGGACATCATATTTACCGTGCAAGTATAAACGCTTAGTCATGGACAAATCTATCGATTTTTTATCAACTATGTCCTCTCTTTGACCCTGTTGATTGCCCAATTTTTTTGTGAAACAACACGACCTGCGTTGTACTTTTTTTGCTGAGGGCCAAAAATAATTTATTTAGATTGGCAGGGTTACATGAGTTTAGTTGACCAAAATACAATTTAACCGATCAGAGTTTGAAAAAGCCCAACCAAATGATATAGGTATGAAAGTGCCATAAGCATCACTGGTCCATTCCGCTTTTCTTTGTCACACAAATCATGCATCATCAAAAATTATTTAATGAAAAAATGGCATTAGAATTAATGAACATTTAATGAAGTTTTACAGGATTCATAGTCAAGTTTCACAGAAATATCTGCATGTACTCATGTACTGTAATTCATTCAGAATTTAGACAATTAAGATGTTCAACATATCAAAGGAAAACTACAATAAAGGCAATAAAAATAAAGCATTTAGTGAAAATATAAAGCATCATAATGTACTTGTTGCAATGTGCAGGAAGTGATGCAAAATGAAAAAAAATTAAATAAACTTATATTTCATCATTAAAACGAAAATGATTATTTTATATTATCATTTTATTATTATTATTTTATTATTTTAAGTGTTAATGATATGCATAACCATGTGAGAAAGTCAACTTATCTGGTATTCAAAGTAGAAAACAAGTTGCATGTTTATTTCAATAAAAGCCACAAGACAGACCATTTTGGTACATATTACCAAATTATCTAAAATTATATAAAGGTTTGGTTACATTTCCAAAATTAGCACCTGCAGCTTTGAATGTAAGGCATATAAAGTACCACTATAGTGTGTTTTTAAGTCTGTTTGCAAACAATAGCACTGGTCTCCAGTGGAGTAGAATATGTGTATTTAGATGTTTAGAATGAGAATCATTAGATAGCAAGTATTTCATGATGCTATTGTTGAGGCTTTAAAGGTTTAACAGGAAATGTTAAAAATAACTTCACTTTCATGTCATTTTCTTACTCATAAAGTATCTCTTAGCCCTTCTCCATGTATGACGCTTGCAGGAGAATAAACTCCTGTCTGTGCTGTTATGAAATAAATCACTGCATTAGTGGTCACTGCCTCACCACAGGCAGAGGCAGATGAGATTTTAGCCTCTCCAGAAAGGATGTGATGTCTGGGAGGAAACTAGTAAGGTTGGCCCTGGTGAAGTAGGCAGTCGACAGTAGAGCAGCAGCAGACACAGACAGTAGGAGAGGGAGATGGGATTGACTTGACTTCTGCACAGGGACACTGCGTGTCTTGAATGGCTGGGCTACACGCTCCCACTGGGTGAAGATGGCCTGACGAGCCCCGTCCCACTGGCCCGGCCCACACAGACGAAACTGGTACGGGGTGCTGGGACCGAACAGAACCCTCAAACCCAAACCAGGGTCAGTCAGGAACAGCCATAGGAGGTTGGGACGGACACCCACTTGCATGGCCAGCTCATCCATGTAGGGGAGGTAATCTACTTGGATGGTATGTCTCTGGGAGGTTACGTACCTGAATAAGGATGGCAGTGTACAGTATTATCCTCAGTACTCTATTATCTTTTTTAAACACAATGGCATGTTTTTTAATTCCTTATACAGACAGTGAGTTTTCTCCAGACGTATATATAAGCGTATATTACCTCTTAGCCATACGGTCCTCCTTCGCTTTAATGTCTTTCAGCATGCTGCTCATTGACGGAAGCTTACTAAGCCCTATATAGTAACATCAAACAACATAAGTCATATGCATGCAGTTTCTGGGCACATGTCAGATTTTCTGGAAAAAAAAGCTCTGTCTATAAAACAGCCACATTCAAAAAAGCAAAACACCACCCTATTACAGAAAAGTGACTGCCCTGCAAGTTAATGCCCATGCTACTTTGAACCTTTAAACTCATTCACCTTTGAAGACACGCGTGGCCCAGCGAGCCTGCATCTCAGAGATGGGCATGATGGCTCCCAAAGGTTGGATGAGGCCAATGATAGCCAGTGTGGGTCTCTCAAGGCCTGGAGGGAACATATACTTATACAGGCGTGTCTTGTTCTCTGTGACTGAGATCACATCGCTTTGCAGGAAGGGGAAAGAGAAGGTGTAGCCTGTGGCAAACACCACCAGGTCAATGTCGTCCTCAACAGTGCCATCCTCAAAGATGACACTGGAGCCACGGAATTCACACACATTTGGCTTCACCCTGATGGTGCCAGAAATGAGCCGATTTGGCAGCTCATCATTTACCATGGGGTGCTGGCTGAGTAATCTGGAAGAACGTGACAAGGAAATGTGTTTAGTTAACTCTGCAGGACATAGCCACAGACATTCAAGGGATGCCTAATTTTATAACAGCTCAAATCAGGTTATTAACAATAAACACTGGGTTTAGCAAAACATGATATAAAAGTGCTGTTTAACAAAGGGGCTGTGTCTGATTTAACTTTGGCTTTGACCATCTCTAGTGAGATTTAATGAACACTGCAACAATTCCACTATTATGAAATGCACAATGCAAATAAAATGTAAGCGTTTTAACCGATTTGTCACTGTACCTGTGCTTTGGCTTCAGCCCATACATTGCATGGTTAAACCTTTCATTGAGCCTCTTCTCTGCCACGTTGCATAAGAATCCAAAGGGCAGAATACACTGGGCCATTCGAAATACCCTGTTAAAAATCATATCACCTGGAATACCATTGGTTCCTACACGATTCAGGATCCAAGAGCCTCTCCTAGTGCTCAGGAAAACCTGAAGGGGCAGGCAGGATTTATTTATTTTTAGACCAGCGTCCACTGAAATACTGAACATGATACATACATGTGCTCCTTCTTTGTTTTTTGCCATTCACAACTCCCTTTTTTTTTTTTTATCATGGGTTTAGACATGGTGGTATTACATGAAGCAGTGTAACCTCATCATTAGCAGAATAAATGAAATAAACTGTCGGGTGTGAATCACTAGCACTCACTATTTTTACTTAAATCATCATGATTCATAACTTCTATCCAAAATAGCCAATTACAAACATTATCTCTCCTTCATTGCTTTCAAACACTGTGGAAACTATGCAGCTCAGAATCAGCAGGATTTTTAATAAGGTACTGCCCCTCACACAGCTGCATGAAAAGCCAGTGTCGGCTTACTGTTGATGAAATATTACTGTTGATTGTGTTACTGTTGATAAAAGTCAGTACACAAGATCCAGATGCCCCTTTTTTAGTTAGTTCTCCTGAAGGACACAAGCTTTGTAGAAGTGTTGCACCCACCTGTTTGGTCACCCTGCTGAGCTCCACAGCAATGTCACCTCCTGAATTACCAATTCCAATCACGACCACTCTCTTGTTCCGCCATTCATCTTGAGTCTTGTAGTCACGACTGTGGAAGTATTTCCCCTTGAATGTCTCTATCCCTGAAATGACATATAGATATTTATCAAGACGTTTATTTAACACCTAATATATCATATATATGTGGAGAAACAGTATTTGCTGACATTGTTGCTGTATAAAAGTGAAGCTGAGACATCTGTCTTACTGCATGTGAAGCATAAAGACAATTAATAGCAGTAAGAGGCATGAAAAATGATATGAACGCAAAGTAAAAGCATGTAGATGGGAGTGCGTGCTCTGTTAATAAGGTGTATGTAAAGAAAACCTTTTTACAGGCTGTCTTTCAATACTGACGGTATTGGAGGTGCAAGCGTCTGGTAGATGTTGAATAATAAACCAGCTTAACGGCAAAATTATTTTAAGAAGCTTATGAAGGCATAACTTCAATTAGATTTAGGCAATCAGATTGCTTCAACTTGAGGCTTGCTGCATGAAAACATGAACACTAAACACTGAAATCTTGGGTGGCATTGGAAATGCCTATAGGCATCACACAAAATTAGAATAGCCCAGCACCTGTAGAAAATACCATTTTACTCCTTGTTACTGGGATGAGGTAGAAACTGCTAGTATCCAGCAGTAAGATCAATTGTGCTGAAGACCCATGCAGCTGCCAGACAGAGTGTCATCAACTTGAGTGCTTGACCGTCACTGCATTAAATCTCTAAGTGCCATCCTTTTTCTGGACCAGCACCATTGGAGCTGACCATGGATGATTTGAATCTTCTATAATGCCATACTCCCAGAGTTTGTGTAGATGGAGGATGTGCCGGTCACAATTTAATGAGCACTTCCTTACTAATGCAATGGTTGATGAAGTCAGTCCTTAATCATAATCATGGAGATGGGAGCTGACAATGTCAGCAGTCTTTCAAAAGACTCAAGCAGAACTTGTTCATCTGGGTTCAAGCAGGTGACAGAAAAGTCTACTGTTGTTATAGTGACACTAAACTGCAGAGGGCTTAGATACCCTTAAGAGACCTTGTCTATTATGAATAGGTGTCAGTGTCCTAGCAACGGCCAACACAGAGATTGAGGAGGTGTGGTTCAACAATTTCCATATAAGAGCTGGAACAGGCAATTCCCTTATCAATGCTAGTGGCAGGGATTTAAAATATCATTTCAGATAAGGGAAGGACTGTGGCAGAGACACGAAAGAGACGGCTGCACTGGGACCACATTTTGCTGTGGGGAGAAGGACACGTTGATGTCATACAGTTAATATGCGTGTAGCAACGGGTAAGGGGGACTGGGCATATTTGGGCTTAGTTGAATGAGTTGAGTAAGAATAATTGGTGTGATGTACTTGACATGGAGAGTGAGTGGTGTCATGCTGATACCTGGAAGGAAATCAGTCATCCCAGTATGAATTTGAGGAGTGCATTTCTTTCTGCTTAGGTGACAGCTAATGCAAAGACACTATCTAAGCAGTTACGCTCTCAGTGGATTGTAAAGCCATCTCCACAAGGGAGCTGTGAATACTGAATGAAGTGCGAGATCATTCCACATGGGGGATAACTACACCTGCTGTATATTGGTGGCGGATGTTTGCATGGCAAACACGTTTGGCTCCTCTTCAAACATTTGCACTTAGACTTTGTAACCGCATCTTTAGCTCACTCCTTCCTCTTAACTGGACCATGCTGTGGAATATAACCTCCTCCTCAGCTATGGTTGTGAGGGGCATGAATATATGTCTCATACTGTTACATATATGTCTCATACTGTTATACCAAGTGAACTGACTGAACAGGAAAATTAGGTTAAGAATATAACTCCAGTTTCCAAGAAGAAGAGGAATGAGGTAAAACGTAAAAATCATAGCTTGGAGAAGAGTGACAAGAACTAAGTGGAGACGGTAGTGACAACAAGTAAATAGCTGATGTGACCTCCTGCAGGTCTTCGGCCTTATAGGAGTAAATGAATGTCTTTATCCAGATGCCTGAAGGTGTGGTATCCCATATCATCTGTGTTATATTTTAATTCCTGGTCCAGTATTTTGCAGTTTTTGGTAGAAATGTCTTAATCCACATATTCTCTAAGTCAAACAAGCAAAACGTATGCAAAAAAAGTGCTGTTTTGCTCAAATGTACTCCCGTTAAAAAATTAACTCACATGTTTTGCAGGAGCTAGCAAATTATTTTCACACATGCAAGTATGAGCAGGTTCACTGTAGATACAGTGTTGTAAATTCAAACCAGCCTCTTCGATTTGCAAAGTTAATAAATAAACAAAGTCCAAAGTTTAGTCTAATGCGGGCGCTGCAACAATTATATAACATAATATTGACATAGCAGCCCTGTCCTGTGATAACCTACAGTTGTTAAAACACTAACACAGGCTACTATGGCAAAGGGCATTTATTATACGGATGTTCATCTACGTCTGCAGAGTCTTCACGTATGTTTTAAATGGTGCATGTTGCAAAATGAGAGTCTGCTCAAAAAAGACTTTTGATGCTGTACCTGGGAAGTCTTTCACAGGAAGTTGAGGGTGGCAATGGTGTCCAGTGCAGACAAGCACAGCATCAAACACATGTTTCTCTCTCTTCCCATCCCTGTCCTCTGTCTCAATGTCCCACTGACCTGACTGAGCAAAATCTGGTCTTGGGCTGATGTTAAGTACTTTTGTCTGAAACATACACACACATCTGCAATAAGAGCATGGCAAATTATTTTCCAGCCTTTAAACCAAGTACAGTGTACATAAAGTGTTAGATATTAACAGCGAAAACAGAGCTGACTTTATCTCAGTATATAAACAATGGACAATATTCAAGCAAATGGCTGACAAACAGCTAGTAATAAAGTTGCACTGATTGCTAGCTGACCTGCAAGCGGATATAGCGCTTGAGCTGGAAGTGGTCAGCATACATGCGAAAGTAGTCCATAATATAAGTATGGTGCATGTAGTTTGGGAAATGAGCTGGAATGGGGAAATCGCTGAAACACATCATCTCCTTTGAGGTGTTGATGATCACTGAATGATAGATGCTGGCCCTGTCTGTCTCAGGATTCTCCTGAAGGGGGAAGTACATGATGACAAGAGTTCAGAATCATTCATTCCAGAACTATTTGTAAATACAGGGCATGGTTATATATTCAGTTAAACATAGACAATAAAGTGTCAAGTGCTGTACAATGAAGTGGGAGAGAACCTCTTCATCCTACCTTAAACCTCCAGAGTCCTCCAATGTCATCACTGCTTTCGAAGCACACTGGCTCCAGACCTTCATCCAAGCAGCACTTAATGCAGGTCAGTCCAGAGCTTCCTCCTCCGATCACAGCAACACGCCGAGCCATCTTCTACATGCAGACAAGTGGAATTAGGATCTTTACAATGAAAGGCTTAAACTAAATAGCAACTGATGTCATTAAATATGTCTCTGAAGGAACATGATTATGCCAGAACATTTCTCAAAGAAGAACTATGGGCTGTTCTTATTACTGTGCACAGTAAGATTTTGTAAGTGATACACTTACAAAATACACTTTGCAAGCGAGCTTAATAAAAACAGCTTTGACTTTACTTTGGACGGAGAGCATTGGGTCTTTTTGACAATTTATTGCACTGTTATGTTAATTACAGAAAAGGTGAATACAAGATATCTCTGCAGAGTAGTAGTAGTAATAGAATATTTATAACATAATTTTTACAGAATTCAGTATAAACATAACATATACATATACAGTATGTGTGTATATATATATATATATATATATATATATAAAGAGGATGCTCTGGTAACTGTTTTCAGCCCTTGTTGTTGTTGACATCCGTGTAAACAGCTTTGCTCTGATTTATTTACCGCTGTGTATTTAATACAGCTGCACACTGTAAAGCAATGCACATGAGAAAGTCTGATTTTCAGACACACACTTACCTTGCTGACGAGATTACGATACAAACTAAGCTCCAAAAATTATACAGGAACTTCTGCTGTTTTTCTCAGACTTCCTAGACTGCCAAAGGGCAGAGCCAAGAACATGGTGCAGTTTGATTGGCCAAATGATCAAAGCCCCGCCCCTTTTTCAACAGGCACACTCAGGAGTAATGCTGCATTCGACTGGAGATAATTCCCAACTTCCGACCAGGAAAAGTAAACAAAACGCCCCCTCAACTCGGAATTCCTGCTCGGGAGCTCTAGGTGGTCTTATGGGACTATCAGTGCAGTTACATAATCGGCTCAAGTGTAAAGTTCAAAATCATTCCACTCTATGGGGTAACAGAGGTACAATATAACAGCACAATCCTGACTGCTTTGGTGCTGGTAGAGTATTGCAAGGTCTTCATATACTGGTTCATCTCATTTATAAACAAGGGAAAACAGGACTTACTTCTAGTTTGCATTTATTTCTAAATTTGCTTACTTATTCCTAAATTTGCATTTGTTAATATGATACTTAGCCAACAGAAAAATTAAATTTATAATAAAAAAAACTTTCCTTCCTGTTTCTTACTATAGTCAAAAATTCCAAAGAAAGCATCCCTAAAACAAAATGCCATATTTTGAAAACAGTGAGTTCTTAAGTAGGGAACATAAGAAATAGGGAAAATAGGGCTTATTTCCATTAATCAGAATCAGAAACGATTTATTGCCAGGTACAGTAAAGGACACTCTACAGTACTAGGAATTTGTCTTGATGTCAGGTGCAAACACAGAATCAAAGATATAAAGTCAGGGGGGAGATGAAATGAAGAATACAAAAATACACACAGTATATATATATATATATATATATATATATATATATATATATATATATATATATATATATATATATATATATATATATATATTTAAAAAGTGAGTTCTTAAGAAGGATAAAATATCTGACCAACATTTTTGAAAAATCAAAACAAATTACACATATTTTTCTTCCTCACTGTCACAGAAGGAGCATTTTGTACCAATGTCAGATTTGTATCATTTGAAGAAAGCTTTTTATAAATAAAATTTGTGTAACAATTTAAAAGTCACCTCTCTAACGTTGTTGGTGGTTGCATAGAATAGGCAAGCTCCAAACTTTTTCAAGGGAATATTTTCTATTATGCTATTCCAATATGGGATTATTCTAGGAAATCTGTAAATGAGCTTTAATTGCTTTGTTGAAGGTCTGGCGCCATGCTGAGAACAACCCACTCACAACCATGTCCAAGTTAAAACTGTTATCATCGAGAGGCCAGGGGAAGTCAATGCCCCTCAACAGCACTACTGCACCAGATGCAGTTGGTTGAATAGAATTGTTATTGGTGGTTCTTAACAAATAAACTTAGTGGCCACTTTATTATTGAAGTGAAGTGAAGTGACGCGTGGCCAAGCATGGTGACCCATACTTGGAATTTGTGCTCTGCATTTAACCCATCCAAGTGCACACACAGAGTGCACACAGAGTGCACACACCCGGAGTGGGCAGCCTTTTTTTTTGCTGCGGCACCCGGGGAGCAGTTGGGGGTTTCGGTGCCTTGCTTAAGGGTCTCACCTCAGTCGTGGTATTGAGGGTGGGAGAGAGCGCTGGTCATTCACTCCCCCCACCTACAATCCCTGCTGGATCTGAGGCTCGAACCCACGACCTTCAGGTTCACCTTCAGGTTGCAAGTCCGATTCTCTATCCATTAGGCCACAGACTGCCCCTACCTTGTTTCTACACTCACAGGCCATTTAATATAAGATCCATCGATACCATAGATCACTTTGTACATATACTATTACTGTAGCCCATCTGTTGTTACGCACATTTTGTCAGTCCTTCAGTGGAAGAGGTCATCATATTATTTTGGTGATGTTCCAATCTCAGCACAGCTAATTGGTTTAAAACCAGCAACTTGAATATTTTAGAATGACCACTCAAAGCCCAGACCTCAATCCAATATGTGGCAGGGCTAAAACCATGCAGTTCACCAACGGTCACATGCTAGAAATGCAGCTCAGCAAACCTTTCACATGATTTTTTTTGTGTACAAATACCATTTCAAGTTACAATAACTGAGTAGAAATCAATCTACATACATGCAATCTCTAGAGCAGACTATGCAATGGAGGCCATACTATATGTAATCAGACACTGAAGAAAAGTTTATTTCTCTTCTGCAATTGAATGAGAGCAAAAATCAGCATCACCCCTCCTGCCAGACTCAGCCAGTAGTGTAGTCCAGAAGTTTTGTGCTCTGGAATGGGGCGTGTCTTGAATGGCTGGGCTACACGCTCCCACTGGGTGAAGATGGCCTGACGAGCCCCGTCCCACTGACCCGGCCCACACAGCCGAAACTGGTACGGGGTGCAGGGACCGAACAGAACCCTCAAACCCAAACCAGGGTCAGTCAGGAACAGCCACAAGAGGTTGGGACGCACACCGATTTCCTGTGCGATGGAATCCAAATAAGGGATAAAGCCCACCTCGAGAGTAGCTTTCTTTGGACAAGAGTATCTGTGAAAGATTAAGAGACAGGGAAAAAGAACATGAGAAATGAGACAGTGTTAGGACAGCAAACATCTGAAGAAAAATATTATACAAAAATTAAATGTAGATGAAAAAATTTAAACAAAATCACCTTTTCATTTTTGCCTTCCAATCTTTCTCTGTGATCTTGTGCATTATTGATACGGGAGGAAGTCGGTTTAAACCTTGAGGAAAACAATGAACATGCTGTTTCAAGATCTTTTTATCTTTTTTTTCCCCCAGATATTCAGGGCTCATTGACAGGCTAGTTCATTTACATATCTCACAACATGTTAGTCATATTATTTTTAAACTGACTAACAATGTATTAATTAATTAATTTTCTCTCTCAAGCTATCAGTAGCTTAACTGACAAGCGATTTGTACTCGTAAACAATTTGGTATTATTACCAGATTACCTCTTTGAGTCATTTGCCTTGTCTCCAACCAAAAGGCAAGAAGCAGCTACATGACCACTGCCCCACTATGTTCATAGATAACTATGCTAAATACTGACATGAAGTCAACTTTATGAAGCATCAACATTCATTTCAGCTGATTTTGTGAGAATCTTATCAGACTTTGGCAGTGTTTTTTTACACTGTCTCCTCACACTGTAATACCTTTAAAGACTCGGGTGGCCCATCTTGCCTGCATTTCCGTTACAGGCATTATAGGCCCTGAGGCGTTGAGTAACCCTATGAAGGCCAGTGTGGGGTGCTCTAGGAACAGAGGGAAGACTCTTCTGTAGAGGCTCACTTCCCCCACAGGATCGTTGTTCTTTGAAGACAGTAAGAATGGGAAGCTTGCCTCTATCCCATCATAACTGCATCTATCCCATCTTCGATTGCCTCATTATCAAATACAACAGTCGAGCCTCGGAACTCTCGCACGTTTGGTTTCACCTGCAGTGCCCCCTGAAGGATGCGTCCTGGTAGCTCATCGTTAATGATGGGTCGTTGGTGGAGCATTCTGCAAGTGAAATAGATGAGCAAGATGCCACTGAAGGAATGCTTTATGCAATCCTTTACTCAAACTTGCTAGCACAGCTAATAGTGAATAAATGCTACTACGGAGCATAATTAAATGATAACTACAATAGCCTTTTTTTTGAGTGATTATGTCCTTTAAATACTTTAACAGATGTACTGATGGGTTTTTCTGAGATGTAGTATTTATCACCGAGAATTAATTCTTTATTAAACCCTGGCTGCAAATATATAGATTTTCAGAAAAGTGCTTTATGTCCTTTCAGGTGTGAGTTGTAGTGCTGTGCTGTTTTGTTACACTGCACCTGTGGCTGGGCTGCAGTCCGTACAGCCTGTGGTTATATTTCTGATTGTAGAATCTCTCCACTGCCCAGCTGAGCAGAGCTCGAGGAAACACTTGCAGCAGAAGGGCGTTCAGACGTGTAATCATGTTCATGTCCAAAGGCAGGCCACCGGTAGACAAACGGCTCACAACCCATGCACCTCCACGCATGCTCAGAAAAGTCTTTGAGGTAAAAATATATACATTTGGGGTCATAAGTTTACGTACACCTTGCAGAATTTGCAAACTGTTAATAATTAAAAAAAAAATAAATAAATAAGAGGAATACTAAAAATTGCATTTTTTTTTTATTTACTACTGCCCTGAATAAGCAGTTGTTAATAAGCAGTAGCAGATGTTTACATATAGTCCACAAGACAAAACAATAACTGAATTTACACAAATTAACCAGTTCAAAAGTTTACATACGCTTGATTCTTAATACTGTGTTGTGTTATCTGAATGATCAGCGACTGTTTTTATGTTTTGTGATAGTTGTTCATGAGTCCCTTGTTTGTCCTGAGCAGTTAAACTGCCCACTGTTGAGATCCATCTTTTCACACTAAGGACAATTGAGAGTCTCATACACAACTATTACAAAAGGTGCCAACATTCACTGATGCTCAAGAAGGCAAAACACTACGTTAAGAGCCAGGGGGATGTAAACTTTTAAACAGGATAATTGGTGTTAAACAAAATGCAATTTTTATGAACCCCAACTGTAGAAAACAAAATGTTAAATTAGATATGGTATGTGTGCGTTTGTAGGCACAATAAAGAAGAGCACTAACACATTTCTGAATATAAACAGATGAGCCAAAACATGAGCCAAATATGCTGCTGGTCTGTGACATCCACATGAATGCCTGGACCCAGTGTTTCCCAGAAGAACATTGCTTAGACCATCACACTCCCTCCTCCCTCCGTCTTCTTCTCACAGTGCATCCTGATGCCATCACTTATCTGGCCGTCCATGTTATGTGAAAGAAATCGGGACTCATCAGACCAGGCAACCTTCTTCTATTGCTCCTTCTATTGCTTCTGACTCGTCCATGCACATAGTATCTGCTTTCGATGGAGGACAGGGGTTAGCATGTACTCTGACTGGTCTGCAGCTAGGCAGCCACATATGCACCAGGATGTGATGCACTGTGTGTGTTATGAAACATTTCTCTTGTAACCATCATTAAAACATTTCTGTGACTGCACCCCATTTGCCAGTATGGACCAAACTGGATGGCCTTTGTTGCCCTTGTGCAACAATGAGCATTGGTCACCAAACACCCTGGTGCCAGTTTGTGGTTTGTCCCTCCTCAGATCACTGTCAGTAGGTACTCACCACTGCTGACTGGGAACACCCTATAAGCCTTGCCATTTCTGAGATGCTTTGGCACTTGATTTGATGATTTGGCACTTGTCAGGATTGCTGTGGTCTTGACGCCATTTCTCCCACATCCAACAGGTCGAACCAACTTTTTGCTTACCATTTAATATTTCCTTGACATGCACCGTTATTACGAGATAATCAATGTTACTTGCTTCATCTCTGACTGACTTAATGTTTTGGCTCATCAGTGTAGTCCACAATGTTAAACGATTATTTAACATTAGTCTTTAATGGAAAAGTCTTTAATGTGGGAAATAATAAATTATGAAGGAACAGATGGCTGGTTTCCAGGTGCCAGACTAGCTGTGCAAACTGAGATTTTCATTTCAACAAAAACTTTTTGTCTGTGATTTGTCTACGCACACAGGCACAGAGAATCCACAGCCACTTCAAGGCCAGCGGAGACACGTGGCGTATGCGGCAGGGCATCCAGGCCATCACCAACTACAGGACAACCTCAACTGCCTGTGACAATGATGCCTCCCTTCCAGACGCGCTGAACAACTTCTACGCTCGGTTTGAGGTGCAGACCAATGCGATGGCGAGGAAGACCACCCCTCCTCCCAACGACCAGGTGCTGTGTCTTACCACGGCTGACGTGAGGAATACTCTACACAGAGTTAACCCAAGGAAGGCTGCTGGACCAGACAACATTCCTGGCAGAGTGCTCAGAGGGTGTGCAGATCAGCTGGCGGATGTTTTCACGGACATCTTCAACACCTCCCTGAGCAGCGCCACCGTTCCAAAGTGCTTTAAGGCCACCACCATCATCCCCATGCCGAAGAAGCCTCCAGTGTCCTGCTTCAACGACTACCATCCTCTCAGACCCATCATCATGAAGTGCTTCGAGAGGCTCCTCATCACGCACATCAAGACCCTGCTACCCCCTCACTGGATCCCCTGCAATTCGCTTACCGTGCCAAACACTCAACGGATGATACCATCACCACCACCCTCCATCTGGCCCTCAACCAACTGGACAAAAAAGACACATATGTTTGAATGCTGTCCATAGACTTCAGTTCAGCATTCAACACAATCATTCCTCAGCACCTGATTAGAGAGCTGAACCAGCTGGGCATGAACACCTCCCTCTGCAACTGGATCCTGGACTTCCTGACTGGGAGACCTCAGTCAGTCCGGATCGGGAACAACATCTCCAACACCACCACATTGAGCACTGGGGCCCACCAGGGCTGTGTGCTCAGTCCACTGCTGTTCACCCTGCTGACTCACTGTGCAGCAATGCACAGCTCGATTCACATCATCAAGTTTGCTGATGACTTGTCCGTGGTGGATCTCATCAGCATGAACGACGAGTCAGCATACAGAGAGGAGGTGCAGCGGCTAACGGACTGGTGCAGAGCCAACAACCTGTCCCTGAATGTGGACAAAACTAAAGAGATGGTTGTTGACTTCAGGAGAGCACAGAATGACCACCATCCGCTGAACATCGGCGGCTCCTCCGTGGAGATCATCAAGAGCACCACATTTCTTGGTGTTCATCTGGCGGAGGACCTCACCTGGTCCTTCAACACCAGCTCCATAACAAAGAAAGCCCAGCAGCATCTCCACTTCCTGCAAAGGCTGAGGAAAGCTAATTTCCCTCCCCCCATCCTCACCATGTTCTACAGAGGGACTATCGAGAGCATCCCGAGCAGCTGCAGCACTGCCTGGTTTGGGAATTGCACCGTCTCTGATCACAAGACCCTGCAGCAGATAGTGAGGACAGCCGAGAAAATCATTGGGGTCTCTCTACCCCCCATCACAGACATTTACACCACACGCTGTATCTTCAAAGCCACCAGCATTGTGGATGACCCCACACACCCCTCACATAAACTCTTCACCCTCCTGCAGTCTGGCAAATGGTACCGAAGCATTCGGGCCCTCACGGCCAGACTGTGTAACAGTTTCTTCCCCCAAGCCATCAGGCTCCTCAACACTCAGGGACTGGACTGAAACACGCACACACTCAACTGAGCATCACTTTATTGTATTCAATTTCTGCTGCTATAAATATTTATTATATACTGTATATTTATACTCTCCACCTGGCTGCTACTCCTTATGTTTACATTCAGCAAATTATTTTGTCAATCTTTGCACTATTGTCATATGATTCACTTTTTTATTAGAACTGTGTGCTAGTCGGCGCTGCACTGTAACTCACCGTGCCCATTGTCTTGTTCTGATAGTTTCTGTACTGTCTTGTGCCCCCTGCACATGTTTGCACTGTGCACTTTATGTAAATATATGTAATGTCTCCTGTAGTTCTGTGTTTTGTTTTATGTAGCACCTTGGTCCTGGAGGAACATCGTTTCGTTTCACTGTGTACTAACTAGCTGTATATGGTTGAAATGACAATAAAGCCACTTGACTTGACTTGAACCAGTGTCTGGAAAACCAGGAGTGTACAGGAGTGATTGTGCTTACTCTTTCTGTCACTCTGCTGATCTCCACAGCAATGTCTCCACCAGAGTTGCCAATGCCAATAACCACCACCCTCTTCCCATTGAAGGAATGTGGATCCTTATATTCCCAACTGTGGCAGCACTTCCCTGGAAACGTGTCTATACCTAAAACAGAAAAAATTAACAGATCAAAATAAGACTGATATTGAAGTCTATGTATCTATGAAGTCTAAGAGTGGTGACATGATTATACCAGGAAATGCTGAGAGGGGTGTAACAGGGTGTGTGAAGCTTCCCGAACATACAAGCACCCCATCGAACACGTGTGTTTCTTTGTGTCCATCTCTGTCCTCAGTTATCACCTCCCACTGACCTGTGTGAGAGAAGTCATGCCTCTGTCTCACACTGAGCACTGTTGTCTGAAACATACACACATTAGCTTTTGCATATGCGTATTAACGTCTAAGTGCAAAAATGAAAAACGAAACAAAGAAATAACTAATGATAACCTGGAAGTGAATGTACTTGAGCAGGTCAAAGTGCTCAGCATACAGCCGTAAATAGTTCAGCAGCATGGAGTGGTGCATGTAGTTTGGGTAGTGTGCTGGCATGGGGAAATCACTAAAGCACATCATCTCTTTTGAGGTATTTACGACCAGTGAGCGGTACATGCTGGAGCGTTCAGGCTCTGGTGTCTCCTGCACATGCAAAGAAGCACAGCAACACTAATGTAGGACTAATGGGTAGCAATTAATTAAAATGGATACTTATTTTAGTACAGAGGTTGTATGTCTGCCACTTGATGTAGTGTACAACACAAAGACTGGCGGTATTTTATCTTCTACTATGACCAGTTCTTAGCATAGGTGATATTTCAGAAGATTCCACTAATTATTATTTACAGACTATCAGGGCCATATTCTGAATTTCTTCATGAATTTGCAGATTTCATCTCAAACCTGGTTGTTTCTTTAGACAAAGCATTAATTGTTGGAGACTTTAATATTCACTCTGATAATCCGGAAGACCCTCTGAGAACAGCATTTGTGTCCACTCTAGATTCAGTAGGGGTTAATCAGAACCTAATAGGATAACCACTCATAATGGTGGTCACGCTCTTGATTTAATACTAACATTTGGATTAAGTATAGAAAACATAGCTATATAGTTTGACTCCATGGAACTTGATCAGGTGGTCACCGTTTGACTCCATGGAACTTGATCAGGTGACTAAATACTTAGAGTCAACGCACCTTAAAACAGACCACTTGAAAATTAGAACATAAATGGTAGTATTCCAAACTGCATGGAAGGAGAGCCTCCTGAGCTATAGAAAAGTTGTTAGTGCTGTTAGATTAACATATCTCTCCACCCTAATAGAAGATAACAAAAATAATCCTTATTTAATTATTATTTTTTAATTACTTATTTTTTTTCAATGACAAAATTGAAAAATAAGACAAAAAGTTACTAATTTTAAATCAGACAATTTGATAACTAACCATGAAAAAAAGCTACTAGATCCTTTACCTACATGTTTATTCAAACAGATAAGACCAGAAGCAATTGCACCTCTTCTAAAAATAATCAATTCTTCCCTTAGCACTGGCTATGTACCTAAATCTTTTAAACTAGCAGTTATCAAACCCCTGATAAAAAAAATTGACCTCAACCCCTGTCAGCTGTCCAACTATACTGTAATGCCTTGCTGTCTGGATGTTTCAGTAGCCACATAAACAAGCTCCATTTAGTCCAGAATGCAGCAGCCAGAGTTCTTAATAGAACCAGAAGATATGACCACATCACTCCTACCTTAGCCACACTGCAATGGCTCCCAGTAAAATATTATGATTATAAAATATTGATTATAAAATACTACCTATTGACCTATTGAACAAGCACTGAATGGTCTTGTGCCACATTACCTGAGTGAACTTCTGGTCCTTTATGATCCACCATGCCTACTTCGATCTATAGGTGCAGGGTCTTTGTTGGTACCTTGAATAGTGAAGACTACACTCTTACAAATCCCCATAGTACACAGGAACTGCCTTCTAAATAATGTTTGTGACTCTGACACAGTCTCAGTGTTTAAATCTTGGCTGAAAGCATATTTGTTTAGTCAAGGCTTTTGTTAATAGTTTTTTCTTAGGTAAAGGAGCAGATCTGGAGGGTTCACGGGCATAGAGTGTTTTGGTAAACTGGGATGTTTGGATGCTGTGGCCCCCCCACTCTCACATGTTCGCTCAGGTTTGTTGATGATGGAGTAGCTGGCTGCTTTATGTCCCAGTGAACCTTCATGTCTGTGTTACCTTCTGGCTCTCCCTTTTAGTTATGCTGTCATAGCTAGTCTTGCCAGAGTCCCTGCTTGCTCTCTCTCTCTACCACCTCACCGTGTCCTCCCTGTTCTCTTCTCCCTACATAAGAGTTTTAGTGGCTGTTTAGCACAAAGCAGAACACTTTTTATTGTTCCACAATCACTCTTTGTGTAATTCAGTGGAGGGGATAGTCTGTTGTTGCAAAATACCTTTTGTGGATTGGCTACATTGTCAAAAGCAAGGTTTTTGTACCAGGATTGACCCATTAGCTAGAAAAGACTTCACAAGAAAGTCTGCTTTCAAGGGACCAGTCTGATTTAGACTTGAGTCCTGCTATGTCAGTCCTCCTACTCTAGCCTTTTGGACTGCATCCAATCCAATTCCTCATGCCTCTGAAACCCAACAAGACCCTTCTTACATTTCCATAAATCTTCTTTTGGTGGATTTTCAGGTATCTGTGCTGACTCTGGTGTATGAGGCTTTTCCTGGTGCCATCTGTATGTTGCATAAGAGTGCAAAATGCAGCTACATATCCTAACCACTTTTTTTAGATGTGTCATTTCCAGACGAGAGATTTTGTGGATATTTTAATGCATTACAGCATTCACACTGCACAATAAATCATTCATTCATCTTCAATAACCACTTTATTCTGATCAGGACAGGATCATGGTGGATCAGGGACCTATCACAGGAAAACTGGGTGCAAGGCAGGAAAAAACACTTAATGGGATATCAGACCATTGTAGGGCATCATGTACATGTACCATGACCCTCTGGCTTTGCTCTGGGTACAGACTTTAGTGACTTATTGTCTAGTGCTTTCTTCCAGTGTCTGTCTCAGGCCCAGACTCTGTTACTGATCTGACTTCTCTACAGGATATATCCCATCCTTGTTGCTTCAGGGCCCCCAGGCATTCTGGACTCTTCAGTAGCCTTGCTTCTTTTGTCCTGTCTACATATACTCATGTGCACATTAAGCAGTCTTGCAGTTTCTTTAACACCTGCTGCCACCTGCCCAATCATTCAACCTCATTTATCAAGATGGATACGAAAAAATTTATTTGTAAATTTTTCATATGAGTGTTTACACAAGAAATTTGGTATTCTTAAAAGTCCTGTAAATTCGGAAAAACGTTTGGTTCCTACTCATGCTCCTGAGTGTGAGTAAATTTATGCATAAGAACACTAACTAATGTAAACCTTATCTATATCAACTTCAGATCATATAATTTGCATGGATTACATGGAGCACTTTTATATATGAAATATACTGTCGAGTCTAAATTGCTAATTTTTATTACGTTTACAGCATTTAGCAGACGCCCTTATCCAGAGACTTACAGAAGTGTTTTGGAGTCTATATCAAAAACACATCCTCATACTAGTTCACCAGGTTGCATCTGTGGGAATGGGTATTTATGTTATCTACAAACTCAGTTTTAGAGTATGCACACCACCACATCACACCTGGTTTGAATAAGTATGTGGTACAAGTCAGTTGATCTTGGATGTGCAACATATGATGGGGTTGCTCAGGAACTAGCTTCATGCATTTCTAATTTTACCTGTTTTGCGGAAAATTTATCACTGTACGTACCCAATTCTCATTTGTTTTCCAGGTTTTTGAGTTGTGTTTACTTGATTCTCATGTTCCTTGTTTCCATGTCTTGTTTTTTGGATGAAATTGCCCTTGTCTCTGTCCAGTGACAGTGATTGTTTTGGAAAGTCCCAAATCTTGATAACGCTGGGAAGATGGTGTGTAATGTTACATGCTCCAGTGCGATACATACTCATTTACTCAAGCGTTCCCTTTATTTCTGTAGTTGCCTGTATTGTGATAAAATGTTGAATAAAGCAGGCATGATTAAAAATTGAGTTGCAAATCAGTGTCTTTTCAGACTTTTATGTGCTTGACTGGACATCTCTTCTGTAGGGTAGTCCTATCAGTGTAATTGACCCTGTTAATCAACTGCAAAACAAACAAACAAAAAAATCTAATTTCTCCAGCAAAACACCTCACCTTAAACCTCCAGAGTCCTCCAATGTCATCGCTGCTCTCAAAGCACACTGGCTCTAGACCCTCATCCAAGCAGCACTTTATGCAGGTCAGTCCAGAGCTTCCTCCTCCAATCACAGCAACATGCTGAGCCATAGTGTGGATCTGAAAATCAGGGATATCATTTGTACATACAAATGTTTAACTAATTTGGGCAACATACATACTCAAACCAGGCATAACCAGGCATGTCGCATATTGCAGAGTCTGTAGATAACACAAATATATATATATATATATATATATATATATATATATATATATATATATATATGTATATGTGTGTGTGTGTGTGTGTGTGTGTGTAATATATATATATATGCCAGAGGATGCTCTGGTAACTGTTTTCAGCCCTTGTTGTTGTTGACATCCGTGTAAACAGCTTTGCTCTGATTTATTTACCGCTGTGTATTTAATACAGCTGCACACTGTAAAGCAATGCACATGAGAAAGTCTGATTTTCAGACACACACTTACCTTGCTGACGAGATTACGATACAAACTAAGCTCCAAAAATTATACAGGAACTTCTGCTGTTTTTCTCAGACTTCCTAGACTGCCAAAGGGCAGAGCCAAGAACATGGTGCAGTTTGATTGGCCAAACGATCAAAGCCCCGCCCCTTTTTCAACAGGCACACTCAGGAGTAATGCTGCATTCGACTGGAGATAATTCCCAACTTCCGACCAGGAAAAATACACAAAACGCCCCCTCAACTCGGAATTCCTGCTCGGGAGCTCTAGGTGGTCTTATGGGACTATCAGTGCAGTTACATAATCGGCTCAAGTGTAAAGTTCAAAATCATTCCACTCTATGGGGTAACAGAGGTACAATATAACAGCACAATCCTGACTGCTTTGGTGCTGGTAGAGTATTGCAAGGTCTTCATATACTGGTTCATCTCATTTATAAACAAGGGAAAACAGGACTTACTTCTAGTTTGCATTTATTTCTAAATTTGCTTACTTATTCCTAAATTCGCATTTGTTAATATGATACTTAGCCAACAGAAAAATTAAATTTATAATAAAAAATACTTTCCTTCCTGTTTCTTATTATAGTCAAAATTCCAAAGAAAGCATCCATAAAACAAAATGCCATATTTTGAAAACAGTGAGTTATATATATATATATATATATATATATATATATATATATATATATATATATGTATATATATATATATATATATATATATATATATATATATATATATATATATATATAAATTTAAAATATATTTAAAAGTGAGTTCTTAAAAAAGATAAAAATATCTGACCAATATTTTTGAAATTCCAAAACAAATTACACATATTTTTCTTCCTCACTGTCACAGAAGGAGCATTTTGTACCAATGTCAGATTTGTATCATTTGAAGAAAGCTTTTTATGGATAAAATTTGTGTAACAATTTAAAAGTCACCTCTCTAACGTTGTTGGTGGTTGCATAGAATAGGCAAGCTCCAAACTTTTTCAAGGGAATATTTTCTATTATGCTATTCCAATATGTCATTATATTAGGAAATCTGTAAACGAGCTTTAATTGCTTTGTTGAAGGTCTAGCGCCATGCTGAGAAGCACAACCCACTCACAACCATGTCCAAGTTAAAACTGTTATCATCAAGAGGCCAGGGGAAGTCAATGCAACTCAATGGCATTACTGCACCAGATGCAATTGCGTTGAATAGAATTGTATATTCCCTGACTGTTATGAGAATTTGGAATTTATTAATAAATTCTGAATAAATTATAAAATCTACTATCCGTTTTACGTAGTTGGTGGTCTTCTCAGCTCCAAGTTCCTCCAAGTTCAGCAAGTGATGTCAAATCAACATGGCTGCTCACAGCATCAGCTGTAAACAAAGTAGCCCTTTCCACCCCTTTAAATGAGTTACACTCGAGCATTTGCTTTAGATCAATCAACATACAGACATACAATTGTGATGAGTGATGTATATTCACCTCCTCAAAACAGCAAACTGTATAGTTAGTGTTATAGATTTAACAAGTGAATATGTCTGTATGTTGACTGATCTAAAGTAAATACTTGTATATACAGTACAGTGTGACTCATTTAAAGATAAGAAGTGCTACACTGTTTACTGCTGATGCTGTAAGCAGCCATGTTGATTTGACGTCACTTGGAAGACCACACCGAGCTCCCAAGTAGGAATTCTGAGTTGAGGGGGCTGAGTTCTGAATTTTTTTCGTTTTTCCTGGTTGGAGGTCAGGAATTGCAAACTCTAGTTGAATGCAGTATTAGTTTATCAGAAAAGTTGGTATAAGATTTAGATTTATTTTTTATTTTTGATGTTAAGGCTCTGTGAATATGCTGAAAAATAACTGTCAAGATTATATATACAATGTTTACATTTAAAAGCTGAACTGATGATACTGAATTTGAAACGATCATTTTCTTTGTGGGAGAGCAGAAAAAAGCCCGCACTACATAATACCTGGCCCTGGGATAATATGTTTTTGAACAACATCTTTTGATCAAATAGGTTTATTTCACATGCCAGTGAATCCCCTGGACCTCTTCCTCAAACCCAGGCCCATGACATTTACCCAGTCACATTGGGGTAGAACAGAACATGAATAAACAAAACCTATCCCGGTCAAGAACAATGATTACTGGTTACAAATTATGACTCTTAAGTGAGCTGTTGTTATTCTTCAATGATGAGTAGGCATTCGAAGTATGTTAATATACTATCAATAAAAATTTGAATAGCGTTTCATGATCAGGCCAGAACAACACAAAAACAGGGGTCAAGGTGTATTGTCCACCCTATACATACGTATAACAAACCAAACTCTGCTCAGAAGTGATGGTTATTACAAAACATGGTTTGGTCTTTCAGACCCCTTTGTTCTTTAAGTTACCTTTAATATAAAAATGGTCTGCTATTAACCCAAGCCCTAATATGAGCAGTCATTTTCCTTTCTTATTCATTCACTTGTTTGTTATTCATGCTTATATACTTCCAGATTCCCTTTCATCTAGATTTTCTCTGAAACAGTGATTGCCAGATTATAGTGTCTGATTATTAAAAAGTGTATGTGAGGAGATAAGCCTGCTGTGATGAAGTGCACTTTCTGTGTAAGAGGGCACTGGCGTACTGTAGTGATTAGGCCAAAGTATAAGATGACCATTTTATCATACTAGCTTCTTTACATCAAAAACATAATATTTAAAAAAAAAAACAACCCTCTGATCACTACCAGTGTAAATAAAATGTATGCTTCACAAATTTTGGGAACATTTTCTTTCTAATTCCAATATGAAATATATAGATACATATTCTGGACTCCAGGCAGATCATTAGAAAGCTGTTTTTAGGCCATAAATGCACACATTTTCATTGATGGGCTGCAAACCTGCCATAGACTGGACTTAAAAAAGAGCACCCCATTCCACTGCTTTACATCATCACATGTAATTTGATGACATAAGGCTGTTGATTCTTAACAAATAAACTCAGTGGCCACTTTATTAGCTACACCTACCTTGTTTATACACTCACTGGCCATTTAATATAAGATCCATCGATACCATAGATCACTTTGTACATATACTATTACTGTAGCCCATCTGTTGTTACGCACATTTTGTCAGTCCTTCAGTGGAAGAGGTCATCATATTATTTTGGTGATGTACCAATCTAAACACAGCTAATTGGTTTAAAACCAGCAACTTGAATATTTTAGAATGACCACTCAAAGCCCAGACCTCAATACAATATGTGGCAGGGCTAAAACCATGCAGTTCACCAACGGTCACATGCTAGAAATGCAGCTCAGCAAACCTTTCACAATAATTTTTATTTGTGCACAAATATCATTTCCAAGTGACAATTACTGAGTAGAAATCTACATAAATGCAATCTCTAGAGCAGACTATGCAATGGAGGCCATACTATATGTAATCAGACACTGAAGAAAGGTTTATTTCTCTTCTGCAATTGAATGAGAGCAAAAATCAGCATCACCCCTCCTGCCAGACTCAGCCAGTAGTGTAGTCCAGAGGGTTTTTGCTCTGGAATGGGGCGTGTCTTGAATGGCTGGGCTACACGCTCCCACTGGGTGAAGATGGCCTGACGAGCCCCGTCCCACTGACCCGGCCCACACAGCCGAAACTGGTACGGGGTGCAGGGACCGAATAGAACCCTCAAACTCAAACCAGGGTCAGTCAGGAACAGCCACAAGAGGTTGGGACGCACACCGATTTCCTGTGCGATGGAATCCAAATAAGGGATATAGTCCACCTCGAGAGTAGCTTTCTTTGGACAAGAGTATCTGTGAAAGATTAAGAGACAGGGGAAAAGAACATGAGAAATGAGACAGTGTTAGGACAGCAAACATCTGAAGAAAAATATTATACAAAAATTAAATGTAGATGAAAGAATTTAAACAAAATCACCTTTTCATTTTTGCCTTCCAATCTTTCTCTGTGATCTTGTGCATTATTGATACGGGAGGAAGTCGGTTTAAACCTTGAGGAAAACAATGAACATGCTGTTTCAAGATCTTTTTATCTTTTTTCCCCCCAGATATTCAGGGCTCATTGACATTGAATATATCTCACAACATATTAGTCATATTATTTTAAACTGACTAACAATGTATTAATTAATTAATTAATTTTCTCTCTCAAGCTATCAGTAGCTTAACTGATAAGCGATTTGTACTCGTAAACAATTTGGTATTATTACAAGATTACCTCTTTGAGTCATTTGCCTTGTCTCCAACCAAAAGGCAAGAAGCAGCTACATGACCACTGCTCCACTATATTCATAGATAACTATGCTAAATACTGACATGAAGTCAACTTTATGAAGCATCAACATTCATTTCAGCTGATTTTGTGAGAATCTTATCAGACTTTGACAGTGTTTTTTTACACTGTCTCCTCACACTGTAATACCTTTAAAGACTTGGGCGGCCCATCTTGCCTGCATTTCCGTTATAGGCATTATAGGCCCTGAGGCGTTGAGTAACCCTATGAAGGCCAGTGTGGGGTGCTCTAGGAACAGAGGGAAGACTCTTCTGTAGAGGCTCACTTCCCCCACAGGATCGTTGTTCTTTGAAGACAGTAAGAATGGGAAGCTTGCCTTGTATCCTGTACAGAAGATAACTGCATCTATCCCATCTTCGATTGCCTCATTATCAAATACAACAGTCGAGCCTCGGAACTCTCGCACATTTGGTTTCACCTGCAGTGCCCCCTGAAGGATGCGTCCTGGTAGCTCATCGTTAATGATGGGTCGTTGGTCAAGCATCCTGCAAGAGAAATAGATGAGCAAGATGCCACTGAAGGAATGCTTTATGTAATCCTTTACTCAAACTTGCTAGCACAGCTAATAGTGAATAAACGCTACTACGGAGCAGCAATCAGTCTGCTGCATCATTAAATGATAACTACAATAGCCTTTTTTTTGAGTGATTATGTCCTTTAAATACTTTAACAGACTTTAGTGTATACTGATGGGTTTTTCTGAGATGTAGTATTTATCACCGAGAATTAATTCTTTATTAAACCCTGGCTGCAAATATATAGATTTTCAGAAAAGTGCTTTATGTCCTTTCAGGTGTGAGTTGTAGTGCTGTGCTGTTTTGTTACACTGCACCTGTGGCTGGGCTGCAGTCCGTACAGCCTGTGGTTATATTTCTGATTGTAGAATCTCTCCACTGCCCAGCTGAGCAGAGCTCGAGGAAACACTTGCAGCAGAAGGGCGCTCAGACGTGTAATCATGTTCATGTCCAAAGGCAGGCCACCGGTAGACAAACGGCTCACAACCCATGCACCTCCACGCATGCTCAGAAAAGTCTTTGAGGTAAAAATATATACATTTGGGGTCATAAGTTAATAAGCAGTTGTTAATAAGCAGTAGCAGATGTTTACATACAGTCCACAAGACAAAACAATAACTGAATTTACACAAATTAACCAGTTCAAAAGTTTACATACGCTTGATTCTTAATACTGTGTTGTGTTATCTGAATGATCAGCGACTGTTTTTATGTTTTGTGATAGTTGTTCATGAGTCCCTTGTTTGTCCTGAGCAGTTAAACTGCCCACTGTTGAGATCCATCTTTTCACACTAAGGACAATTGAGAGTCTCATACACAACTATTACAAAAGGTGCCAACATTCACTGATGCTCAAGAAGGCAAAACACTACATTAAGAGCCAGGGGGATGTAAACTTTTAAGCAGGATAATTGGTGTTAAACAAAATGCAATTTTTATGAACAATCTTATTTTTTTTTTAAATTATTAACATTTTGCTGATTCTGCAAGGCGTATGTAAACTTATAACCCCAACTGTAGAAAACAAAATGTTAAATTAGATATGGTATGGGTGCGTTTGTAGGCACAATAAAGAAGAGCACTACCACATTTCCGAATATAAACAGAGGAGCCAAAACATTAAGATGACCTGCCAAATATGCTGTTGGTCTGTGACATCCACATGCCTGGACCCAGTGTTTCCCAGAAGAACATTGCTTAGACCATCACACTCCCTCCTCCAGCTTCTCTTCTTCTCACAGTGCATCCTGGTGCCATCACTTACCTGGCCATCCACGTTATGTGAAAGAAATCGGGACTCATCAGACCAGGCAACCTTCTTCTATTGCTCCTTCCATTGCTTCTGACTCGTCCATGCACATAGTATCTGCTTTCAGGACAGGGGTTAGCATGGGTACTCTGACTGTGTGTGTTGTGAAACATTTCTCTTGTAACCATCATTAAAACATTTCTGTGACTGCAGCCCTTTTGCGAGTATGGACCAAACTGGATGGCCTTTGTTGCCCTTGTGCAACAATGAGCATTTTGGGCACCAAACACCCTGGCGCTGGTTTGTGGTTTGTCCCTCCTCAGATCACTGTCAGTAGGTACTCACCACTGCTGACTGGGAACACCCTATAAGCCTTGCCATTTCTGAGATGCTTTGGCACTTGATTTGATGATTTGGCACTTGTCAGGATTGCTCTGGTCTTGATGCCATTTCTCCCACATCCAACAGGTTGAACCAACTTTTTGCTTACCATTTAATATATCCCAGGCCTTGACATGCACCGTTATTACGAGATAATCAATGTTACTTGCTTCATCTGTGACTGACTTAATGTTTCGGCTCATCGGTATAGTCCACAATGTTAAACGATTATTTAACATTAGTCTTTAATGGAAATAATGTGGGAAATAATGAATTATGAAGGAACAGATGGCTGGTTTCCAGGTGCCAGGCCATCACCAACTACAGGACAACCTCACCTGCCTGTGACAATGATGCCTCCCCCCAGATGCGCTGAACAACTTCTACGCTCGGTTTGAGGTGCAGAATAACGCGATAGCGAGGAAGACCACCCCTCCTACCAGCGACCAGGTGCTGGGTCTTACCACAGCTGACGTGAGGAATACTCTACACAGAGTTAACCCAAGGAAGGCTGCTGGACCAGACAACATTCCTGGCAGAGTGCTCAGAGGGTGTGCAGATCAGCTGGCGGATGTTTTCACGGACATCTTCAACACCTTCCTGAGCAGCGCCATCGTTCCAAAGTGCTTTAAGGCCATCGTCCCCATGCCGAAGAAGCCTCCAGTGTCCTGCTTCAACGACTATCATCCTCTCAGACCCATCATCATGAAGTGCTTCGAGATGCTCCTCATGAGGCACATCAAGACCCTGCTGCCCCCTCACTGGATCCCGTGCAATTCCCATACCGTCCCAACCGCTCAACGGCTGACTCCATCACCACCACCCTCCATCTGGCCCTCAACCAACTGGACAAAAAAGATACATATGTTCGAATCCATAGACTTCAGTTCAGCATTCAACACAATCATTCCTTAGTGCCTGATTAGAGAGCTGAACCAGCTGGGCATGAACACCTCCCTCTGCAACTGGATCCTGGACTTCCTGACTGGGAGACCTCAGTCAGTCCAGATCCGGAACAACATCTCCACACTGAGCCCTGGTGCCCCCCAGGGCTGTATGCTCAGTCCACTGCTGTTCACCATGCTGACTCATGACTGTGTAGCAATGCACAGCTCGATTCACATTATCAAGTTTGCCGATGACACGACCGTGGTGGGTCTCATCAGCAAGAACGACGAGTCAGCATACAGAGACGATGTGCAGCGGCTAACGGATTGGTGCAGAGCCAATAACCTGTCCCTGAATGTGGACAAAACTAAAAAGATGGTTGTTGACTTCAGGAGAGCACAGAATGACCACTCTCTGCTGAACATTGGCGGCTCCTCCTTGGAGATCATCAAGAGCACCAAATTTCTTGGTGTTCACCAGGCGGAGAACCTCACCTGGTCCTTCAACACCAGCTCCATAACAAAGAAAGCCCAGCAGCATCTCCACTTCCTGCAAAGGCTGAGGAAAGCTAATTTCCCTCCCCCCATCATCACCATGTTCTACAGAGGGACTATCGAGAGCATCCTGAGCAGCTGCAGCACTGCCTGGTTTGGGAATTGCACCGTCTCTGATTGCAAGACCCTGCAGCGGATAGTGAGGACAGCCGAGAAGATCATTGGTGTCTCTCTACCCTCCATCACAGACATTTACACCACACGCTGTATCTTCAAAGCCACCAGCATTGTGGATGACCCCACACACCCCTCACATAAACTCTTCACCCTCCTGCAGTCTGGCAAATGGTACCGAAGCATTCGGGCCCTCACGGCCAGACTGTGTAACAGTTTTTTCCCACAAGCCATCAGGCTCCTCAACACTCAGGGACTGGACTGAAACACACACACACTCAACTGAGCATCACTTTATTGTATTCAATTTCTGCTGCTATAAATATTTATTATATACTGTATATTTATACTCTCCACCTGGCTGCTACTCCTTATGTTTACATTTAGCAAATTATTTTGTCAATCTTTGCACTATTGTCATATGAGTCACTTTTTTTATTAGAACTGTTTGCTAGTCGGCGCTGCACTGTAACTCACCGTGCCCATTGTCTTGTTCTGATAGTTTTTGTACTGTCTTGTGCCCCCTGCACATGTCTGCACTGTGCACTTTATGTAAATATATGTAATGTCTCCTGTAGTTCTGTGTTTTGTTTTATGTAGCACCTTGGTCCTGGAGGAACGACGTTTCTTTTCACTGTGTACTAACTAGCTATATATGGTTGAAATGACAATAAAGCCACTTGACTTGACTTGAACCAGTGTCTGGAAAACCAGGAGTGTACAGGAGTGATTGTGCTTACTCTTTCTGCCACTCTGCTGATCTCCACAGCAATGTCTCCACCAGAGTTGCCAATACCAATAACCACCACCCTCTTCCCATTGAAGGAATGTGGTTCCTTATATTCCCAACTGTGGCAGCACTTCCCTGGAAACGTGTCTATACCTAAAACAGAAAAAATGAACAGCTCAAAATAAGACTGATATTGAAGTCTATGTATCTATGAAGTCTAAGAGTGGTGACATGATTATACCAGGAAATGCTGAGAGGGGTGTAACAGGGTGTGTGAAGCTTCCTGAACATACAAGCACCCCATCGAACACGTGTGTTTCTTTGTGTCCATCTCTGTCCTCAGTTATCACCTCCCACTGACCTGTGTGAGAGAAGTCATGCCTCTGTCTCACACTGAGCACTGTTGTCTGAAACATACACACATTAGCTTTTGCATATGCGTATTAACGTCTACGCGCAAAAATGAAAAACGAAACAAAGAAATAACTAATGATAACCTGGAAGTGAATGTACTTGAGCAGGTCAAAGTGCTCAGCATACAGCCGTAAATAGTTCAGCAGCATGGAGTGGTGCATGTAGTTTGGGTAGTGTGCTGGCATGGGGAAATCACTAAAGCACATCATCTCTTTTGAGGTATTTACGACCAGTGAGCGGTACATGCTGGAGCGTTCAGGCTCTGGTGTCTCCTGCAAATGCAAAGAAGCACAGCAACACTAATGTAGGACTAATGGGTAGCAATTAATTAAAATGGATACTTATTTTAGTACAGAGGTTATATGTCTGCCACTTAATGTAGTGTACAACACAAAGACTGGCGGTGTTTTATCTTTTACTATGACCAGGTCTTAGCATAGGTAATATTTCAGAAGATTCCACTAATTATTATTTACAGGCCACGAGGGCCATATTCTGAATTTCTTCATGAATTTGCAGATTTCATCTCAAACCTCGTTGTTTCTATAGACAAAGCAATTGTTGGAGACTTTAATATTCATTTTGATAATCCGGAAGACCCTCTGAGAACAGCATTTGTGTCCACTCTAGATTCAGTAGGGGTTAATCAGAACCTATTAGGATAACCACTCATAATGGTGGTCACTTGATTTAATACTAACATTTGGATTAAATATAGAAAACATAGCCACACTTCCACCATGTGAATCTATCTCAGATCATTAGCTCATCTCGTTTTGGAAAGTCCCAAATCTTGATAACGCTGGGAAGATGGTGTGTAATGTTTACATGCTCCAGTGCGATACATACTCATTTACTCAAGTGTTCCCTTTATTTCTGTAGTTGCCTGTATTGTGATAAAATATTGCATAAAGCAGGCATGATTAAAAATCTAGTTGCAACTCAGTGTCTTTTCTGACTTTTATTTGCTTGACCGGATATTTATTCTGTAGGGTAGTCCTATCAATCAGTGTAATTGACCATGTTAATCATCTGCAATACAAACAAAAAAATCTAATTTCTCCAGCAAAACACCTCACCTTAAACCTCCAGAGTCCTCCAATGTCATTGCTGCTCTCAAAGCACACTGGCTCTAGACCCTCATCCAAGCAGCACTTTATGCAGGTCAGTCCAGAGCTTCCTCCTCCAATCACAGCAACATGCCGAGCCATAGTGTGGATCTGAAAATCAGGGATATCATTTATACATACAATTGTTTAACTAGATTGGAACATACATACTCAAACCAGGCATGACATTGTGGTTTGCACATTCCAACAAAGACTCATTCCCACAGGAGCACACAAATACAGTGTGGCCACACTACTAGGTCCAGCACTGCACATATGCCAGTGGCCATAGGACCAAAGCTGAGTGGCAGGAGGAGCTAAAGGAACTGCGAGGCCAGCAGGAAGCTTTTTTGATGCAGCCTTTTGCTTAATGTGCATCTTTTTAACATTGTTAAACAGTTATTAACAATTGGAATATTGTTAAAATTTCATGGGACAGTGTGAGATACTCCTTCGTGCGCCTGCCAAGATGCAGTCTAGCGATCCCTATTGCACAAAATGCATAAGTAACACATAAATGAAATAACTACAGCACTATCTTGTGCAACCACAGTTAACTAGCCCAAACAGGAAATAGTCCTTTTGACAGATTGTGTGATATAGAAAGTTCCTTCATTCTCTGTACTGCTTATACTACACAGGGCCACGAGCCTGCAGCCTCTCACAGAGGACTTGGGGCACAAGGTTGGGGGACACCCTAGATGGGGTGCCAGTCCATCATAGGGCACAATCACACACCCATTCACACACTATGGACAATGCCAATCAGCCTACAACGCATGTCTTTGGACTGGGGAAGGAAACCGTAGTAACCAGGGTGTCCCCCACCTTGTGCCCTGAAACCCCCAAACCACTGGGCTAAATATTAAACTATTATAATATTCAACTATTTCAGAATTACATGGGGAAACTTGGCTTCACACCATATAGTTACAGGCTCAGTTATACAACTTTTTATAGTTTAGAAGTGAGATTAGAGCAATATGATACAGCGTATCCACTACTGTTAGTAAACTTGATTCAGACCATTTTGTCATCAATATTTGGGTGATTCTGAGTCATTCTAATTATGAAATATTCCATAGTTCACAGATCCAATCAGCATAATATACTAGAGGGCCTCCCAGAGTGTGACCCTACTAAATTTGAGCCCTATTTTACTGTCAAAGTTTTGGAGAAAACTCACCTTAAATGTTGATATATTGCTATATTCTAGATATCAATAACCGACATTCAGGTGGATCTAATTATGAAATATTCCATAGTTCACAGATGCAGTCAGAATGCGTACATAATTTATACAGTGAGGCCAAGAAACTCCAAGGGTCTGCTGGCGAGACTGCAGTCAGAAACTTATTCAGCAGAGTGAGACCCCAACACTCAATGCAAGGTATGATGTCAGTAAATGAGTTTACAACACATCCTCTAAACTCAATACATTAAATTTGTAGAAAGGTTTTAAAAAGACTATAAGTAAGTGAGGTGACACTTCTTACCTTTTACCTGTTAACTGTTGTGTGTTATGTTCTGTCATAAAAAGTCCATGTAACAAACTTTTGCACAAAGCAACTGCTTGAACTTTACCCTCTTTTGCCAATGATTTGAGAGAGAGAGAGAGAGAGAGAGAGACAGAGAGAGAGAGAGAGAGAGAGGATGAAAAGAAATGCAATAATAAATAGAGTTTGACTGGCTGGTCCAGCATTGTTGAAGATTGTTTAGCAAATAAGATAAATATATTACCTTTTAAACTATAACCAGCTTTACACATCAGTATTTTTTGGTTTCTATTCAGTAATAGACTGTGCACTATGCACAATTGGAAGGTAACTGAAAAACTTCTCACCTCAAAGCTGCATACACACACTGCCACTAGACACCATAGACAATTTGTATAATCAGTATGCAGCAAGAGCTTTATTTATGGCACCCTTTTTTTTTTTCTTTTTTCTTTATGGCACACTGTTTCCCAATATGAAATGCAGTCAATCAATTTTCAAAATAAAAGTTAGGTTTGGTCAAATGAATACATTTAATATTCTGGCTGTGGAAATACTTGATATAGAAAAAAAGATTTAGAAAAATTATAGTTAACTACTTATGTCATTACTGCATGCACTTTGCATCCCATAATGTGTTTCCATAATGTACCTGATGGCCTTAAAGACTTTCTCTGCCTTTAAACACCACATGTTAATGCATTTTAAGTCATAGCAACAGTGATGAAAATACAGTCTAGTGTAATTCTAAGGAAATTAAAAAGCCCACACCTGAATTTGACTGACAGGTAATGACTTGACTGTGAGCACAAGGCACAATATATTTCATCTAAATACTTTGTAACACAAAACTTCCAGGTTTAGGTGGATCTTTATGGGTAGAAATGTTTATGGAATTGCTCATGCTGGTCATCATATACTGTGATTCACTGATCATGAAACACCCTCTACATTTTATTGGGCGGTTTAGCAGTTTTCTTTTTTTATCCTCTTTATCAGAAAGCAAAACATGGGTGTGTCATTAATAATGTATTATCTAAAAAAAAAACCAGTAAGGTTAAGAGTTTAAAGGTTTGCAATAAACATTAAATTGTTTATCCCCTCTAACCTTTAGTCAGGGACATTGACACATTAAAAAAATAGGTTATTTTTAATACCTGCATTATGTCATTACAATACATAGAGGGTTTGAATTCAGAGATCCTGTAATGCAACACTCCGGCCTAGACTTACAGAAATGACTTACACTGAGTCAGTAGAAATTACTTACACTGAGTCATTTCTAGTCACATGTAATAACAGGTGTTTTTTTTTTTTTTTTTTTCACTCCATAATTTGTTTAGTGCACCAAAATTGCAGTCTGTTCTGTATTTATTTTAGAAAATACAATCACAGCATAATTTATCACATGTACAACCACCACTCATACATTCATATATTACTTTTATAACTTTCAACTTTTTTGCAGCATATTTTTTAGACACAGACAAAAGATTTTACATTATACAACCATGAGCAGTATATATATTTAGACATTTATAATTTATGCCATTGTGAATAGCTGGTGAAGTCACCAGAGATGAAGGCATACCATGAAGTATCACAGGACCGGAAGGCAGACCTGAGATCACAGACTGAACTGGTCACAGCTACAGAAATCGAACCAGATACGTGTGAATACAGGCCATGAACCTTCACTGCCCAGCCTTACACTCCTGAAAGACGGTCCCTGGTAAATAAACCCAACCGGAAAAAAATTATTGCAGTTCATACAATACAAAGTGCCTTTGGTGAGCCTTTGTTCCTCATTCTCTAATGCTGCAGCCCCGAGGATGCACGGAGTGATGAAAACAACAGCTGTTATTGCCAAAAAATTACAAGTCAAAAGCACCACAAAAACTGTAACAAGACTGGTTCCCTACCAGTTTTATGGCATGCAACATCACAGTAAGCAATGCATTACCTCTCATAAGGTAACCTATTTAGGATAATATACTTGCCAAGTGTTGAGCTACAGAGGCTTCTCACCTCAGGACTACATTGAGAGAGCATCTGTAAATCAGTTAACTCCAGCATCTTATACGTTACATCAGCAGAGTGCTACAAGTGCAACTGAAAAGCACAAAATGTAGATGACGAGAGAATGAGGAGGGAATGAAAGAAACAAATAAGATAAGATGACGAGTGACTGAGAGTCTCAAAACTGGTTATATCATTCCTTTATGAGGAAATACCTCTTCTATGTCCATGGCTTTTGGGTGCTACTGAACTCCTCTTCAAAGGAGGGGAGGTGTCTGAGTACAGCATGCATAACCACAACACACAGAGCACCTGCTTTAAGCACTTTTTTGTTAGCTTCAGCATAAAGCCTTTAACCAAACTGCTTAAGGAGGTATCAAATAAAAATCCTGTTTTTGTACATTTCTGTTTTTCATGCGTATTGACTTAAGAGTAGCATCAATCAGCCCAGTTATTAAATGATTAAACTGCCAGTGATAGTGAAGGACACTTAAATGCTATTGTAACATGAAAACACAGAATGTAACCATAAAAACATAGAAAAGCATGCAACTTTAATAGGAACATCTGTACACCTGCTTATTTATGCAATTATCCAATCAGAGAATCATGTGGCAGCAGCGGATTCCATAAAATCATGCAGATACAGGTCAAGAGCTTCAGGATGGGGAAAAAAATGTGATCTCAGTGACTCACTCTTTGCAACCGTGGTGAGCAGAAAAGCATCTCAGAATGGCACAACTCATCGCAGGAACAGAACATGTGAGGCTACACTGGGGACAAGCTCACTGAAACTGGACAGAAGATTGGAAAAACATCAGCTGGCCTCTTTTCAATCTTCAACTGTCCGGATGTGATAAGCCTGCGGCCCCTATAGCTTCAGATTCCTGTTCTTGGCTGACAGGAGTGAAGACCTGATGTGGTCCTCTACTGTTGTAGCTCCTCCTGCCACACAGTTGTCTTACTGGATAATTGCGTGAATGAACGGGTGGGGTGTACAGGTGTTCCTATTAAAGTGGGCAGTGAATATAATTCCATTTCTGTAAAAGAACAAAAATGAAGTACATTTAATAAAACAGTCTGCTTCATAAATCATTGTGGTCTAAAATGTAAGAATAAAGAACACCATGTGATTAGAGAAAATAGTGCAAACTCTCTGCATTATCCAAAATCTTTCAGTAAAGAGACGATAAACACAACCACACACATCGACTGCATTAATGACAATACAAGTGAGGTTCACCAAACCCACATGCTTAAATATTAGGGATGCACAGATTCAGTAGAGTACAGAAACGCTGAATTGGATTTTTCCAATGCATAGTTTCCAATCTGATTTACTGATGTACTTAGTGTTACAAATGCATGTGATGTTTACTGACAGGACTCATGCTTCTTAGAGCATGCTTCTCAGCTTCATGCCTGTGATGAATCACTTAACATTGTAAGAGCAGCTTGCAGACAGTACCAGGTCGGTATCAGGTACTGGCAGCCACTCAGAGCTCTTCAGTATTGAAAATGTAACCAATTACACCTTAATGATTAATATGAACATTAACCCATATTACCCATTCACAAAGAAATATTGGAAATTTTTGCCCCTACATTAATTTTCTGAAAATACATTAAAAACTGAAAGAAGAATATTTTGTTTTCATTTCTAGTGTTCCAGGTAATACCAAGTTACTAATGTTATACACTTGTTAAATTTACATCACTTTTGATTTGTGATTATGAAAGTGATTTGTGATTATGAAAGTGATTCTGAACACAGTAATTACACAGTGGCACAGCAGTATCGGTCTGGAGAGATCAGAGGTCGTTCTTTCTGACCATGACTTAAGCCCATTTTTCCCCCAACTTATATGATAAGTTTGCCTGCTCCAGGACACTCCTCTTAAACCCGCAGAAGAGTGGATACATTTTTACATTTACCTTCCATGTATATATAGTAGACATACACAATTTAAAACTGTGGCCAATTCGCAAATAATATATTAGTGATGATATGGAATTATTACTATCACAGTGCCTACAGTTCAAGTCTTTTATGGAATCTCTTTTCTTCAATTTCAATATCTTCAATTTCAGCATCTCTACTGCTTCCTTCTGGCTTCACTCCAGCTGACCCATCATGTTTTGCAGCGTAGCCGGTGACAACCACAGCGCCTCCACCAGGTTGTACTGGCAGTAGCCCATGAAGAAGCCAAAGGCCACATCTGTGACGTTGTGACGCCCGAGGAGGACCCGGGAGAGGCCAACAAAGCCCGCCCAGAGCATGACGAGCACGCGCAGTGGAGCGGCAAGAACCAGGTGGGCCAGCAGGAAGCGTGCACACATAGCAGCCCGAGTGGCATGGCCTGATGGGAAGGAGTAGCAGTCCACAGAGAATGTGGCAAACATGTCCATACGGTTATGAGCAGGACGCCTGCGACGCACCACGGCTTTAACTATGGCCACTAGCACCAGGTCCAGCACCAGAGCTGAAAGAGAGAGAGATAGAGTGTCAATACACTAACATATGAACACAATACCAACTGCTATTGCTTTAGCATCAGACGTGGATGCAGTTTAAATTGGTCCCCCCCAAAAAATCAGCAGTCTAGTTTATATTTTACAGACTGTAAAGTACGGTACAGATATTAAAGTTAATCTCATCAGTATAATTTTGTTATGACTCTTTTAGCAAACCATAAGCGTCCATAACAACATAGGTGTTTTTAGCAACTAGATGGTTCAGTTAGATGCTGAAAAACAGCTATATTTCAGAGACAAACTCGCTAAAAAAGTACTGTTGTGGGCTTCTCCAGCACATAGAGACTCGCTGGGGGGATTTATACAGACTCATCTGGCTTTCTTTTTTTTCCCCTACACACAGCGCTCTGTGGTACCCTGGTCCTGGCTGCATGCCTAGTATTCTAATCACACAGGCAGAGAAAAAGACAGCTTTCACCCCTCTGGAAGTGATGCTTTATATTGATTTATTCCTTTCAGTACCCCAGGAGAAAGAGACAAACAGAACCAGAGAGAACTGTACTGACAGTCTCATTCACTCACTGTTCTCCTTCCCTTTAGTTTCTCTTCATGCAGGTTAACTTGCAGCCTCATCATCTACATTCTTCACCTGTTTACCACTTTACAGTCATGTCTTCCAACACCCCAGAAATCAAGTATGTCCTAGAAATGTGAGTTAGCCTTGGCCATTCATTTTACAGCGGGTCATCCCCGCCCGTTTACTTTACCACTGTAGCACACACATTCTCTGCAGCTGACGCTAACACTGTCTAATATTAACTATAAGAACAAGCTTTTGGTAAAGCTCTCATTTAGAGTCTGACTGGACAATGAATGAGTGTTAATGCAACACTTGTTTCGATTTGTCCCTTATTTAATCCAAAATTAAGTGGTAATAAAAATATCAGATCATGTTTGTGCTGCATTTTTCAGTGATGCAGCTTACACTATATGGCTAAAAGTTTGTGGACACCTGACCATCACACCCCTATGTACTTCTTCCCCAAACTGTTGCCAAACAATTGTATAGAATGTCTTTGTATGGTGTAGCATGACAATTTCCCTTCACTGGAACTAAGAGGCCCAAACCTGTTCCAGCATGACAATGCCCCTGTGCACAAAGCGAGCTCCATGAAGACATGGCGTGTGAAGGTTGGAGAGGAAGAACTCGAGTGTCCTGCACAGAGCCCTGACCTCAACCCCACTGAACACCTTTGGGATGAACTGGAACACTGACTGAACCCCAGACCTCCTCACCAACATCAGTGTCTGATCTCACTAATGCTCTTGTAGCTGAATGATCACAAATCCCCACAGTCACGCTCCAAAATCTAGTGGAAAGCCTTCGCAGAAGAGTGGAGCTTATTATCACAGCATCTGGAATGGGATGTTCAACAGGAACATATGGGTGTGATGGTCAGGTGTGCACATACTTTTGGTCGTATAGAGTAAGTAGCGTTTGTTATACATGGATGAACATTTATTTTCCACAGGTTCCTGATGTATGGTGCTGGTAAGAGGTCAGGGTTCATTACCCACCCATGAGCAGGTTGAGCAGGACCTCCTGCCCCGCGGCGCTGTCGCTTTTGTACAGGCAGTACGCGGCGCCGATGAGCCACGGTATACCGTGTCCGGAAACCTCCACCAGCTTCATGAGGGGCCGCGCGCTTCCCCATGACGCCTCCTCACACGCGCACACCCCGAGCCGCTTGGAGAGCCACAGGTCCACGGCGAGCAGAGAGCTGAGCGCCACGCTGATGATGGACGGGTTGAGGTGCATGCAGTCGTCTTCCGGTAACTGCTGCGCGCCGCCGCCGGTCGATGACGTGGAGGCGGTGGAGGAAGCGGAGCCCCTGCGCCGCCGGGTCGGGCTCTCAGAGGCACGGAGCCGCGCTGTCGTAGGGTCCGAGCCCTGCCTTTGGAGGAGGTGCGGAAGCGGGGAAGGAGAAAGTGGCGGTGTCCGGGTCAGCGACATGAACTCGTACCGCCCGCTGCTGCCGCCGCCGACACCGGAAACACTGCTGCTGCGCGCGCTGCTCGCTCTGACGGGCTTCGGGGACGGCATCGTGCACAAATATGTCGCTCTAAATCACTGTTATTTTAAAAAAAAATCCGTTCAAATTTCAGTTCATCGTTTTACAGATGACACCTGTGCTCGCATCCACCCGCACTGTGATGAACCGCCATCTTTAAAAACCCCTTTCCGCGTTGCAGAGCTGAACCACGTGACCAAACTTGGGCCGAGTTCCAAACCACATACACAATCCCTATGTAGTGTGCACTCCTCGAGCCCCTGTTACTGCAGTGGCCTGCTAGTGTTGGTGTAGTATTTAGGAAAGAGAGTGCGGTTTGGGACGTAAGCAAAAGCCGGTGGTAGCTGTGACCTGAATGTGAAGTGATTGCACCCAGGCAGTTTTTACCTTTTTTGGATAAATATTTTCTCCTTTTATCCGTGTTTTGTTAAAAAAAATTCCTAATAACCCTTTCATGCATAAATTATTTTCGCGCATGATTTTTTTTGTCTAAATATCACTTATTAAAAGGTAAATAGATTTTCCATGAGTGAAAAGGCTAAAACAGTATGAGTGAAATAATACAAAAATCAAACCTTTCAATGGCCAAAATTTATAACATTCAGGTCTAAAATATGTAGAAAACAATATATCGATCTATATATTATCTCTATCTATCTATCTATCTATCTATCTATCGTAATACACACACACACACACACACACACACACACACACACACATATATATACATATATATATATATATATATATATATATATGTATCACATAGTTTGTGTAAGTGATTAGTGGAGTCTGGCATCAAAACATTTATTTATTTATTTATTTAATGTAGAAGGTTAGTAAAGATTGAGAATGACATATTAATTTACCATGAAGCTCTCAAGTGATTTGGGGGTGATTTATATCATACATATTCATATATAAAGAGACGAGCCTTGAATTGACTGTCCATAAGCGTGGTTGTCACTCTGCATGAAAGGGTTAAATATGGAATGCAGTGAACTAGTTGCTTGTATGACTAACTGTATGTCACTTCATTGCAATAAAGACATATAAAGGTAGAAGTCTGAATACAATAAATAGCTGGAATGATGAGGAAGCTTTAAACACTAACATGAACATGTCTGATTACTACTGCAGGCTACATATACAATACAGCCTGCAGTAGTAACCAAACATGTTAATTTCTTTTATATTATGGCTGTTATAGATATATACATACACCGATCAGCCATAACATTAAAACCACTGACAGGTGATGTCAATAACATTGATTATCTCTGATTATAATAATTATTTATTATTAATGAATAACTGGAATGGAACTGGATAGGTGTGTGCGTGTGTGTGTGTGTGTGTGTGTGTGTATAGTTACACCAGTTTTTGTCATAGATAACATTAAATTTGGAATATGTTTTCCTCAAAGAATTGTCTTTGCTTTATCATTCCTTAAAGCTTATGGAAAGTAAACCTGTATAACTTGCTTAGTTCATATAAAACAACAACAACAACAATAATATATGTTCATTATTATTATTATTATTATTATTATTATTATTATTATTATTATTATTATGCATTTTTATCTCGCATTTGTGAGAGCAGAGCAGAGTGTGCAATGCCTGTGGTGTCATGCGCAGCTCCAGAGCTGGGGCAGTGGTGACTCAGTGGTTAAGGCTCTGGGTTACTGATCAGAAGGTCAGCGTTCAAGCCCCAGCAAACCCAAGCTGCTGCTGTTGGACCCTTGAGTAAGGCCCTTCACTCTCTCTGCTCCAGAGGTGCTGTATCATGGCTGACCCTGTGCTCTGACCCCAACTTCCTAACAAGCTGGTATATGTGAGGAAAAGAATTTCACTGTGCTGTAATGTATATGTTACAAATAAAGGCTTCTTCTTCAGCTTGATTTTGTTTATCTCAAATGTACAGTGCCTTATCTGTTGTCCATGCATGTATGTGTAAGAACCAGAGACATAGAAATGAGAAAAACCCTCTGCAGTGCATCCAGAAATGTATGCGCATATCCGACGCAGTGTTGATTGGTTCAATGTAAACCAACAGGAAGCGTAGCGCTTTATTTCGTGGCGGCAGCGTGTTTTCCCTCACACCTCGCTGTGTCTCCAGAGAGAAAAGAAGAGAAGAGAAGAGGAGAGAGTGTGTCATCATGCCTGGAGTCCTGCTAGGAGATGTCTTTCCTAACTTTGAAGCGGACACGACTATTGGCAAGATAAAATTTCACGAATTCTTGGGCGACTCGTAAGTAGCAACTCTGAGTGAATTGAGTGGACACTTCATGTGGCCTTACTGTACTGCGACACGTAACGTCCAACCTGATCTGGTTAGCCATCACGTGTGATTCTTACACCACTGTGATCAGACGCTTCCAAGAATTTGTCCAGAAAGCTAATTATAGCTGTATTGTAGAAGTCACCTAACCCAGACTGCAAACTGTAGAGCTGGATTGCCACCATGTGGGCTGTGATTACAGTCTGTACAAAGATGAAAAGCACCACAACTGCGATTAAATCAGATCAGATTAAGTTGAAGTACTCTCCATTCATACATATATACATATATCATCCTAATCTACATGTGATCCAGGTGCACCTAAGGCAGGCACAGGAAAGCTCTGCTAGCTAATTATATTCTTGTGATATGGAGAAAAGCTTGTTTTGTTTTCTTGCTGTTAGAGTAGTTTTCCATTCCCATCCCTTGATATTCTGTCACAAAAATTATTACATCATAATTATAGGCGTTAGCTTCATTCCTAGTTTTCTGTCTAGGAAACAAATGGCTGTGGGTTTGCTAGCTCTTATATCCTTCCTAGTAAATAAATGTGGAATTAGGTAACTGCTTGTTGCAGACGTGGTGTTGGAAACCCATAGGGAGTTATTGCAGAGGGGAATAATCGCAGTGTCATGGTGCAGAATACAGGGCCAGAGAGGTTCCTCATTCTAGGCAATCATCAATTTCTCTGTAAACAAGGAGAAAGGGGATTTCTGCATTTAGGTCATCCTTCTGCTCTTGTGCAACATAAGATCAAATGCTTGTCTTATGTTACAAAGCATAATGGATGTGCAAATGTGTGTGTGTGTGTGTTTTTGAAAACTATTTATTTATTTATTTAAAAAAGGATTTAACCTAAGGGACATTACACACACACACACACACACACACACACACACACACACACACACTGATGTAATTACTTTTGTTCAGGTCTTATTTTACAGTCTTATTTTACAGTTTTTTCCCCAACTCTTTTCAGGGGAAAGTATCCTGCTCAAAAAGTTACTAGAAGTTCCCAGATGATGTCATAGACTAATTTGCATATTCATGTATGGTCATGATCATTTGCATATCAAATTCCACATTATATGAAAACGGAAGTTTCCCTAAAAACACCTTGAATAGATTGCAATAGAAGAGAATAGAGTTTTATCAGGATTAAACAATATCAAATGATCAAGAGTGCTGTTCTACTGAATATCAGCATGGCCGTGATATTGTGATGTTGCTTTTATACAACAGTTTTATTAATAAGAAATTAATATCAAGTAACTAACCTTTCAGACACAATATGACTAGATATTTTGTTTATTTTTGCTCCGGTAACGAAATTATTTTCTGAAGAAGCCACAGCTGGATTGAGCGTTGCATGTTGTCATGCCAATGCACAGACTGATGACAGCCCGTAGTAAGTGTAGTAATGGTTTCAAAACTGTTGCTAGGATTGGAATTTTGTGTAAAGAACACAGAAAAGAGGACTGATACAAACAGTGCAGTGTCCCAGTGCTGTTATACTAAACATCAGCACTCTCGGAACACCGCTTGTCCAATCAAATCAGGGGACTGGAACTAACTGCTGTATGATACAAAATGGATTATTATTATTATTATTATTATTATTATTATTATTATTATTATTTATTTACAAAATATTATAACTTCTGTGGTAGCAAGTAGTCAGGAAATTGACACAAAGGAAATAGTTGCAGAAGGAATAACTCACTTAAGAAAGAGAACAGAGAATTGTGGGTGGGACAAACAATGGTGATCAGTGATTGGTCGTTGCATCCTTTATAACTTCTAATTTCTAAGATCAAACTGTGTTCTTTATAATTCAAATAAATGAAGGTTGCTGACATTCGAATGTTTTGATGTGATCTATGTAGCACTTCAAAGTCATACATATTCTATGTTCATTTTATGTAAATGTGTACAGTCGACTCGAGGCTGATATCTGATGGGCTGATATCTTGTTAAGTTTGAATATAGTAATAAAACAGTAGGGTAGGACCTTGCTATTTGGAACATAACATCAACATACTTTAAACATAATACACACAATTTTTCAAGCTTCTACTAGAGTCATGTCAAAATAGCAGAAATATTTAAACTGAACTTAATCTTGAATTCTATTGGTTGTTCTTACCTCAGATACTTTGACACAATGTCAATGAAATATAGTAGTTTAAGCAAAAACTGTGACTTTTAGCTCATGTGTCTAATAAAGAGAAAAAAAAAACTGGCCTTCTGTGGCGACTTCTGAGCATTTATTCAGATAAAAAACAAGTTTGTCTTTATGTCTGCAGTTTACTTTGTCTTCATGTGGCTGGGGATAAATTTCAGGTGGCTGGAATTATTGGACTTATAAAATCCTAAACATGGCTTCCCATACAAGATGTCATACAAGGTCACAAGGCCACATAAAATTAAAAGAGAATGAACAAAATCCTATATATTATCCTATATATTATCCTATATATTATCCTATATATTATCCTATATATAACCCTATATCAGTTGTCATCGAACGACCCAATGCTGATCAGTGACTGGTCGTAGAGAACGGTGGCGGCCAGTGATTGGTTGTAGAGAACGGTGGAGGCCAGTGATTGGTCATGGGGAACGGTGGAGGCCAGTGATTGGTCGTGGGGAACGGTGGAGGCCAGTGATTGGTCGTTGGGAACGGTGGAGGCCAGTGACTGGTTGGGATGTCATAAAACATCGATTATATATTGATTATTGATCAACATGGTATATTCTTGATGCGTCTTTGAGATGGTTTAAAATATAAATGGGTAATTTGCATTTGCTGGCTGTTTCACATTGTAATCTATTAGACTACCCTTTAATATTGCCTGGTGAAATAGCTTTGGGAGATGACAGTAGGGAGATGTAACAGATTTTGCAGATATAACTGAGCGCCATCACGCCTCTGCCAAGTAATACAACTCCATCTAGTGGGTCTTCCTGATATGACACTGACTGTGTGGTTTTGATAGTATAAAATACGTCTACGCTGTCGATTTAAGGTTGCGCTGCAGCAGCCAGGATTTATATTTGAAAATTGCTGATTAAAAATGACAATCGTGTCAATAATTGGGAAAATTTTCCAAGCCTGGTGAACAATGGTGATCAGTGATTGCTCATTGGGAAGTGGTCATTGATTGGACACTGGGAACAATGGTAGTCATTGATTTGTCATTGGGAACAGTGGTAATCAGTGATTGGTCATTGGGAACAATGGTGGTCAGTGATTGGTCAATGGGAACAATGGTGGTCATTGATTTGTCATTGGGAACAGTGGTAAACAGTGATTGGTCATTGGGAACAATGGTGGTCAGTGATTGGTCAATGGGAACATAGGCTTGCACAAGCGCGATTCAGTCAGGCTTTTCACACTGGTGGTGAAATGAACGAACCTGCTCTCAACTCATCTATGCAGCAGCTGTGATGTGAGCTGGAGAGCCGTACTGAGTTCAGGACAGTAACTAACATTTGATCATAAAGTCGCTAGATTTGTGGCTAGGCTCTTTTTTGAATAAAGTCACTAAAGCAGTCTAAAAGTGACCAAATCTAGTGACAAAGTCTCTAATTTGGCAATAGTCTTTGTTTTTGATAGATGTAGAAGTAAAGTGTTAAACTGGGGGTTATTCACTGACTACACAGATTCTGTAGACACAGAGAACAATTCTTTTCTTTTTTACATAGTTTATCATAAGTTCTAAAAGTATAAAGCATCTCCAAAAGTTTGTCCGTCTCTGCAATCCACATGGCGATGCACACGGGTTGTAGTCATAGATATAAATAAGCTTGATGGTGCACGCTTAAGATTGATGCACGCAGGTGATGCCCTCTTGGTGGGGGCAATTTTCCAGATTGTCCATTTTGAGTCATTTTGTGTGCAGCTCAAGTCTGGCTGGTTTTGGTTCATGATCATTTCTGTCTCACCATACATTTAAAATACTCTACGTTCCACTACATTGCCCACATTCCCAGCAGTCAGGCTTAATTAGATTGTTGACAGTGCAAATATATTTGTATAACTTGCTCTAAGCATAAATGTATGAAAGGTTTTGTAAAACAATCAGTTGAACGTAAAGTGAGTTACAGCTGATTTTGTCACGTTACACTATAGACCATATTAAACCAGCATCTCTCTATAGATGTACAAGCAATTCTCACACTTAATATGTTAATATGGCACTGGTGTGAAAGTATGAATGTATTTAACAACAGTGGTTAATGTATTTCTGTACCTGTGCTTGTTTTTTCCCTTTGTTTACTAGTTTACTAGCTCTGTCATTGGGTATTTCCTGTATCAGTCAACCAATCAGAATGCTGGCTATGTTACACAACATAACTAATTAAATCGTAAGAAACAATCATGTCAGAAGTGGCCAATCGGGCTTAGAGCCCTGTAGTGTGTGTGTGTATGTATGTGTGTGTGTGTATGTGTATATATATATATATATATAATATATATATATATATATATAAACACTTTAGAATGTTTGCAGAAACTAGAAATGATGGTTGGCCTTATGGGAAATTGTGGTTTACAGCACTTCCTTCCATAGTGAACAGTTAGCCTAAAACTGGTGTCTGGGGTTGAATTGCAAAAGTGATAACCATGACAGAAAGTCAGTGTATTACCAGGACGCTGCTTCCACAAAGAATGAAATTAAGCAAAAAATATTCTTAATTATTAAAGAGAACATTCAAAACGCTGCACAGTTCTCTGTCTTACAATGTTTCTTGATGTTGCAGCTCTTTTAGAAGACTCTAACTTGTAACTCATAAAATGCAGGGAAAGTGGATGGGCTGAAAGGATTCACAGCTGACTGATTTCTACTGTTGTGTGTAATTGTATGTGTGTAATTGTATGTGTATATATTTTTTTTTTTTTTTTTAATTTTATTTTTTTTTTTCTCCTCATGCCCAGACCTGCTTTGAACAGACCACCTCTTTTAATGAACACAAGAAATAGGCTGAAGATTTTTCTGGCAACAGGCTACTCACAGGTTTTATTGCCACAGAAATTGCTGCTAGTAATGAGTGATCTTCTTCCTTCTTGCTGATTTTATATAGTTAAACATTAACACACGTTCCCAAGACTCAGAATTTAATAGAATGCAGATACTGAACTATATGGTCGTCCACACCCTCCTCTTTCTAGAAAAACAAACAACTAAGATGGAGAAATGCTAAATATATAGTAGGGTTTGTGTCCCTCAATCCTTATTTCTGACATCCGACTCAAGTGTGTATTGCGTTGCCTTGTTTTCGTTAGAAAGATTTTCTGTAAACATGTTCCTGTTGTGTGTAAGTGTTGCATGTCATCTGCAGATATGAAGATGCAGTAGTATAAATCAGGCCTCAGTGGGAAAACATTAAGCAATGTCTGGTGTTGCAGAGCAACTCGGAGGTTTTCTCAAGAGCCATTTTACCGACTGGCAACTTCCTACATTATATGAGTTTTATGGGAGGGGTGGATGTTTTTCGTTAATTCTTGGTGCAATATTTCATCTGGTAATATTCCACTGTGTAATGAATTACTAGCCAGACTCTCCAAGTGAAGCTATTGTGTAATATAAATTCAAGTGACTGAAAGTCAGTGAAAAAATCAGCAGGAATTTCCTGTACAGTGATGTGCTAACCACAGTCTTTTAACTGATTTTTCTCCTCTTTGTCCTTCCTTTTCTCTCCCGTCCTTTGTAGATGGGGCATCCTGTTCTCTCACCCACGCGACTTCACCCCCGTGTGCACAACCGAGCTGGCTTGTGCTGCTAGGCTCAGCGACGAGTTTAAGAAGCGGGGTGTGAAGATGATTGCTCTGTCTATAGACAGCGTGGCGGACCACTGTGCCTGGAGCAAGGTGTGGTATTTTTGGTTTTGCAAATTCTACCTATGGCCAATGGGTTATTCATTATTGATGCAGCTTAGTATTACCCCTGTCCTACTGCCCAATGCTCTGTTTTTTTATTTTTTTTTATTTTTGCAATCACCTGATCCAGTTTGTAGGTTCACCACTAAGCCACTCCTGATCTCAGTCCAGTTACTATAAAAACAAGGAAAAGATTAACCAAAAGTTAAATTACTCTTCAGTGATCACAGATTGGCTCCTTCATTTTGGCCCCTAAAACTATTAGCACTCTCTCTGGTTGGTGGACACAGCTCCACCTCTGTGCAGTCTCAAAGGACAAAGAGGTAAAAAAAAAAAAAAAAAAAACATTGGCTAAGAGACAGGCTGCACTTCTACAGCAGTTCCTTGATTAAACTTTGTTAGATGGCTAGATTTATAAAGATATAACATTTTATTTAAATAAATGAGAGAGCTATAGTTATGAAGCCACTTTGCACAAAACTTTTTAAGCAAACGACTCCAAATGGACATTATAAATTTTCTGCGAGCCCAAGCCTTAAACCTCCTACTTTTTTTTTTTTTTTTTTTTTTTTTTTTCTCCATATTTATTATTTAGAACTACTGTAAAATTCATATAATTTATTAGGTCAGTAACGTATGTGTAACATAAGTAAAATCCAAAGTAATATTCTTTGCACTGATTTAGCAGTCTGGTGGGAAGGCTGAACACGGCTTTTCAAAAATGTAATTGAATGGGTGCATCTCTTTCCACTGTCACCTCAAGCTTCGAGCTATACGTAAGGAATAAAACGTGACGGGATATTTTGTTATAGGAAAGGAATTCATGCTGGGGTGGAGTGTTGCAGCCTGATTTGTCTGTCTTTGTGTGCGTGCAGAAGCATGCGACATTAAATGTGACATTGACTAGGTGACATGTCGGAGACAAAACACCCCTGGTTTCCACATTGAACTGTAAAATGTATAGTGATTATATGCACAATCACCTTAAACACACTAACTGAACCCCTTTGTCTTGAAAACTTTTGATTTAGTAATCTAGATAATCCAAGTGGTACAAAAACAGACCTTTGAGTAGGCTTAAAAGTGATATGAGAGGTTTTTAAAATTCAGACACTAACTGTAAGAGGAAGTTCAGTGAGGATGTGTTAGTACTCAGTAACTGTCTAAAATAGTACACACACTTTTTTTTTTTTTTCTTAGCGGAGGTAGAAGGCGAAGGGGAAATTTGTCCATTTTTATTGCTGAAGTTCTACACTAGTGCTACGTGTCACGATAGTGAAAGGATTAAAATAGCATGCGCACTCTTAGTTTAAACGTGGCTTGTTGAATGTGACTCACAGTAACATTTCAAATACTAGCACACAAAATCTGACTAGAGAGAGATTTCTAATATCAATTTGTGAAATGTTTTGAATAAAATGAATAAAACAAACAAATCTTGTGACCTCATTTGTAAGTCAATGTTAATAATATTGAGTGCCCCCTAATTTGGGAACCCCTGGCCTATGGTTATTGAATTGGCGATGAGTTGGAGCTATTTGGTTATTAGATGATTTTATAGTTTTGTTTTTTCTCATTAAATGTTTTGAGTGCAAGATATGTATGCTGCCTTACTCAGTTTTCACACCCACAGACAAACCTTTGGCTGAACTTGTGTGAACAGCAAAAGCTCATCTTTCCCACAGTAGAATATTATGTTTGTCTGAGGTCCAGTAGCTGATAAAGGCTATTAGTGCCTTTTAAGAACAACAACTCACACTCACTTTAGCTGCTTATACATATAATCACATTTTCCACTTCATTTAAAACCAATTTAGATTGATAGAAAAGTGAATATTGGTCATGTTTATATACTCCATTTTGTTGATTATCACTTTTTCCACTAATGTGTTCACTGTAGTTTAAGTTTAAAGCCCCTCTCTCTCTCTCTCTCTCTCTCTCTCTCTCTGTTTTTGTAGGATGTGGTCACACTTCATTCAGAAACAGCAAGCAGTCCTCTGCCATTTCCCATTATAGCAGATGATAAGCGTGAGCTCTCGGTTCTTCTGGGAATGCTGGACCCTGATGAGAGGGACAAAGATGGCATGCCCCTCACTGCCCGCTGTGTGCGTTTCCCTAGTGATTTCTAATGCCCTAGATCTCCTCTTTGTCTATGCTTAATAAGACCAAGTTTACATAGAAGCCCTAGAGAGTAAATTCTACACCAGTGGTGTCCAGTCTTATTCTCAAAGGGCTGCAGGTTTTCACTGCAACCAAGCAGGAGCACACCTGATTCCACTGCGTAATTGTTTGAACAGTAACACTCATTTATTATACACTTGGAACTGGGTGTGTTTCATTGTCAGTTAGAATAATAGCCACAACGCTCCTCTGTGTATAAGATTTCCTACATGGTGTCTTTCTAACTTTTACAGAATACCATGGAAAGTATATGTAGACTTTATTTGAATCATCTTATATAAGCACTATATGAGAGAAGCACTAATTTTTATTGTTTTTTAAACACCATTTTCTCCCAGTTTGGTCATTTGCCAAGTTCCTCTCACTAGCTAGATTTAACCTTATCATGCGACAGCCACTGGTGAGAGCTATGCTTCCTCTGAGAGGACGAAAGCCAGCCACAGTATCATCACAGGGCTGCTGATCACACTCAAAGGAAAGTGCAAACTGCCCTCTTCCACATACATGAGCTCAAAGACTCCAGTGATTGATTTGATGTCGATCTGATTTACATTTATTCATTTCGCAGATGCTTTTATCTAGTGCACCTGAGCACATCGGGTTCAGTGGTCTTGCTCAAGGACCCAACAGTAGCTTTTTGGTGGTGCTGGGATTTGAACTCTCGTTCAGAACCTTAAGCACTGACAGCAGGGCCAAATTTTGCTCTCTTGTACTTCTCTCCACAGATGGCTGTGGCATCACAGGGATTTGGACTCGTGATCTCCTGAACACTTTTCTGTTGCGCAATTTGATAGCCTCACATAAGCTCACTTACAGTCATATTTGTGCTGATTATCAAAGAAAGCCGTACCATTATGTTTTATATTACTGCCTTGCTTACCTGAAAGATATGGCTGTTGTGATTTGCCTAAATGAACTACAGTTTCAGTCAGTAACACCTCCTCAAAGGACTGGAATGTTCACCCTTCAGTATCAGTGTTTATAAATGTAGAAACCAAGCATGCACAGTTTCGGGTATGATAAGAAAACCAGCCATTACAGCTGCTATGCTGCTGTCACTACAGGACATTTGAATACATGTGAACCATCAAAATGTTCAACACTGTGTACAATAGTTTGTAAAACTCTCTCTGAAAGATTTTTGTCTCTTTACAGGTATTTGTTGTTGGGCCTGATAAGAGGCTGAAGCTGTCCATCCTTTATCCTGCCACTACAGGGCGCAATTTTACTGAAATCCTTCGGGTCATCGACTCCCTGCAGCTGACGGCAAACAAAAAGGTGGCTACACCTGTGGACTGGAAGGTAAGACTAACTATCAACACTCTTTTTATTCATTTATTTATTTTTTGTTCTTCGATAATGAATGGCTTTCATGGTTGTCTGTCACTTTGTTTTCATCCATAAGCCTGGAGAAGAAGTGATGGTCATCCCCTCTCTCTCAGACGAAGAGGCCAAGAAGCTCTTCCCTGCTGGATTCACCACCAAGGAACTGCCTTCTGGGAAAAAATACCTACGCTATACCCCACAGCCATAAACAAACAGCAGGCACATCAAGATTCAAGAAAATAGTAGATATAGCACTTATTTCAAATCTTCTGCTATTAGCCTTCTGATTTTGTTGCCTAAGTTAGCCAGGTCAACATTATGGAGCCTGTATTGCTCATTATTGACACTAATCAAGTGAAAATGTGGCTGAAAATGTTAATCAAAAGAGACATTATATTCAGTTAAAGTGTGGAATGTACCTCACTCTAAAATATAGTGCCTTACATACAATAAATAATTCTTTTGGCAAAATGACTCCTGTTTTTTTTTTTTTTTTTTATATGATACTGATGTATGTGAAAGATTAACTAGATTCATTTGCTGTTATTGCAGTTATATTTGTCCTGTGATTGTGCTAGTCATCTGCTTTTTAGGGCTGTCAGACACCTGTCCATAGACGTGAATAAACGTATAAAATGGCTTGAGGTAGGAATGAGAACAGATGCGTGTGTATGAAGAAACCGAATCTAGTATATCTTTATACTACTTGATAAATAAAAAGATATGATCCCCTGCAGTTTACACAAAACAGGCACATGCTGTTATCATAAGAACATCAGTTTAGATGATTTTATCTGTTCAAAACAATTTTGCAATCACTCTTCTTTGGTTTCCTGAAGTGACTGAAGTTCTCATAATGAAAACATCTAGAATGTGGTGTTGCATGTGTGGTATGTGCTGGGTTGCAGGTTGTATCCAGAAAGTGAGCTGAATCTTTAGTACTTATTCAGACAAGCTGTTTAAAGTACTGGCCCATTTTGTTGATGAGTGCTTTAAAATTGCTTGGAATGAATTTTAATTCAACACCATAAAGTATGTTAGAAATGAATCGATGTATTAAATGCTCAAATTGTGTTAAAAGTGGTGCCTTTGGTCCCAAAGCATACTCATAATGAAAATGTGTAGAATTTAATATAAGTTTTTTAGTGCACTTTTTCATTGCTTGAGTTGAAATTGTTAAATTCTAAATGTTTACTGCACTTCATGTTTTTGCCTTGTTTGCATCTTATGTTTAATAATGAAAGATTTAAAACGGTTTAAGCAGAAGGCATGCAGAACCAGCAATGTCCTTTAACAGCATAGCCAGTAGGTGGCAACATAAGTCCACTGAATGTAGAACTGTTTACAAAACTGGCGTACTGATCAACTTTAGCTGACCTTGTATGCCATCAGCAAAAAAACTTCACTGTCATTGAATGAATCTTATTTCCTCTGTGGTTGTGTTTACGCTTTGTTGTCAGTCGTCTGTGCTAGCGCATGGGGAAGAAGGTAGTCAGTGCAAAGCCAATCACTAACACATGGAGCGTTAGTGAGGCATTCAGGGAAGTGTCTTAATCACAAGCATTCCACCTGTCCAGTTAAAAACCAAAGAATGTCCGCTTGGCCGAGTAAATCACTGATACACAATCTTCAGTCCTCCTGTAAGAGCAGGAAGCGCTGGCTGCCTCTGGCTCTGAGCCCTCAGAAGCAGGTGATGGGAACAGTGTTCAGAGTGCTGGGTGTGGGTTACCAGAACTGCACAACCCACATAGCTACAGCTCATGTAACACTCTAAAGGTCCTGGAAGCTATGCGGCTCAGTGGTTTTGGGCCAGATGCTCTGGTGTGGTGTAGTTTCCAGATCTAGTTGCTCTCTCTCTCTCTGTTTCAGAAGGTCATGGACATGGGCAGGGATTCCCCTCATTGTCCACTGTGGCTTTTTGAATGCAGCTGGAATGTCTTTGGTTCTTGAAAAAAATAAAAACACACCCACATGCTCCATTTGTAAAAATTTGACTGGCCAGAGGCAGCGCTCGCTTAACACTCTCATTGGCGGAAACGTCTCAGGCGAGAGCATAACCTTTGTAGTCGGTAATCACAGAAAGTTGTGGCATGTGAGATCTCTCTTACCGTTTCAGGGTTTCTGCAGGACACCTCATACCCACTAGATGTCAATGGTGCATCGTTGAACTATTTCATGTCTACACAAACTTAGCAAGCCTAACCTTTTCTATATTACAATTAGGGCTACTCTTTGTTTGCACCCCCTTTGCCACTATTTCAGAGAAGATATTAATACATTAATCAAAGCTTTAAATAGTATTAATGGAGCCAACACTACTACCTAAAACAACTAAGCTGAACATCAACTAGACTTGAATCCATTGTATAATTTGTGTTTACTACATAACACAGAAAGATGCATTTGAAGCCCAACTCCAGGCACAATAACATATAATTACTGGACATCAAAACATCGACCTGTGCAGAACTAATGACAGCCATCAAGACAAGAATTCACTGTCCAACAGGCCTGGCCAAGTTTGTTTTTATGACATCAGTCTAAATTGTTTTTTGAGACTGAGCTAATAGTATGTTTGATATTGGAGAGGAAACACAATAGTTTCTAATTCTAAGGTAATACGACTTTTTTTGGATTAGATTGTCAGTAACCTTTGAGTCAAAGCAGATGTTCACATTCATGAATAATGCTTTGCTGCATGAGGTGTGAAGCAAATGTGTGACCTCTGAAAAAAAAAAGTTGGCATCCCACTAAAAAATATAATAATAAATAGTAATAATTATTCTATAATAAATGGAATAAAGCCTATATTTTTGTGTTATGTTTCTGTTTATTTGTGCTGCAACCATTGTTTGTGCTGGTCTGGTCTTTGAGATATTATAACAGCTACACATTCAGGTCCATAAGTATTCGGACAGTGACACAAGTTATGTAATTTTGCCTCTGTACACCACCACAATGGATTTGAAATGAAGCAATCAAGATTGCTTTAATGAATTACAACAATTTTTACTGAGTCCCTCCATTTTCACAGGCTCAAAAGTAATTAGACAATTGACTGATAAGCAGTTTCATGGCCTATTTCCTCATTATTTAATGACAAAGTAAGGAGATAAAAGGTCTGGAGTTGATTCCAAGTGTTGAATTCGCATTTGGTAGCTGTTCGTGGGAACTCTCAATATGTGGTCCAAAGAGGTGTTGATGCAAGTGAAGGATGCCATCATTAGGCTGAAAAAAACAAAACAAAACAGACCTATCAGAGAGATAGCAGAAACTTTAGGAGTGGCCAAATCAACAATTTGGTACATTCTGAAAAAGAAAGAAAGTACTGGCGAGTTCAGCAACACCAAAAGGCCTGGAAGACCACTGAAGGCAACTAAAGTGGATGATCACAGAATTCTTTCCTTGGTGAAGAAAAACTCCTTCACAACATCTAGCCAAGTCAAGAGCACTCTGGAGGAGGTAGGCATATCATTGTTAAAGTCTACACTCAAGAGACACCTTTACCTCAAGATGGAAACCACTGGTAACACTCAAGAACAGAAAGGCCAGATTAGACTTTGCTAGAAAACATCTAAAAAAGCTGGACCAGTTCTGGAACAAGATTTTTTGGAAGATGAAACCAAGATTAACTTGTACTAGAATGATGGGAATCTGTCAAACATGGTGGAGGCAGTGTTATGGCATGGGCATGTACAGTATGGCTGCCAATGGAACTGGGTCACTAGTGTTTACTGATGAAGTGACTGCTGATAGAAGTAGCAGGATGAATTCGGAGGTGTATAGAGCTGTACTTTCTGCTCAGATTCAGTCAAATGCTGGAAAACTGATAGGACGGCGCTTCACAGTACAGGTCGATAATGACCCAAAACATACTGCGAAAGCAACCGAAGAGCTTCTTAAGGCAAAGAAATTAAATGTTCTTAAATGGCCGAGTCAGTCACCTGACCTCACTTACTGAAGACAAAACTGAAGGCAGAAAGACCCACAAACAAGCAGCAACTGAAGGCAGCTGCAGTAAAGGCCTGGCAAAGCATCTCAAGGGAGGAAACTCAGCAGTTGGTCATTGACTGCGAAGAATTTCCATCCAAGTCTTAAAAATAATACTTATATTTATAATTATGTTAGTTTGTCCAATTACGTTTGAGCCTTTGAAAATGGAGGGACTCTATACAAAAATGGTTGTAATTCCTAAATGGTTAATGCTGTATTTTTGTTAAACCCCTTGAATTAAAGCTGAAAGTCTAAACCTCAATCACATCTTGATTTCAAATCCATTGGGATGGTGTACAGAGGCAAAGTTACGAAAATGGCGTCGCTGTCCAAATACTTATGGATCTGACTGTATTTCAGTGTAAGTCTATGGTCAAAACTGACATCACACTGCATTAAACTGCACTCAAATCAAAACCAAAATAAAAATTACAATATACAATACAATATAACATTATGGTACTTCAAAACATATACCAGCACAAACAATAACATTTACAGTGACAAAAAAAAAAATTATCTTTCATTGAATGTGTACTTGAAGTTGTCTTTAGTGTACACTTCATGGAGTACACATGGTATTTGTAAAAGGAAAAGTCTATAGATTTCATCTAGGGAATAGTAGCCTACAGTTAGAGAGGCTGAGTACACTTGTGGCCTGATGGCAATTCCTAATGAAGTTTATAAGTCTGCGCATGGCATGTACGTTTACAGGGTTCACACAAAGACAACATTAAGAAACTGTAGGCTTCCTGACTAAGCAGTATTTTCACCCGCACAGACCTAACACCGCACACCTGACACCCAGAGCTAGTTTATATTCCCTGAGTTAATGATTTGACACCTGGCTGAAAAATAAGACATTATTCTACAAACATCCTTATAACTAATTAAATAGTGGTTGAAAATTCCTGGGATTTTTATGTTGAAGTATCTGTATGACCCCTGATTTATGAGTATAGGGTGTGTGTGTGTGTGTGTGGGTGTGTGGGTGGGTGTGTGTGTGTGTGTGTATGTGTGTGCGCATGCTCTGTGAGAGGAAGAGGGCTGCCAGGAGCACTTCACAGGATAAGCAGCCACACAGACAGAGTGACAGATGAGAAAGGCTTTATGAGGGCTGAGATTATATACAGGCGCACACACACCCTCCATCGCAGCATAGCTAACATGCAACTGAATCTACGGATCAAACACATTTCCCAAATACCAGACTACAATGACGGCTGTCAAAATTTTATTAGTGACAGACACTGACTCCTATCCGTAAACCCTGTCACACAGAGAAATGTCCTCGGGAGAATCAGACTGTCCGTCTCTGTGGTGTAACTCCCACTAATATTTACTACTACTGTGCCTCCCAGAGTAATCTATGTCTGGCTTGGAATGAGTCTCAGGGTCTGGGATTAAGTGTTGTGAGAGTGTGTGTGCATGTCTGTGTGTGTCTATACATATATTTAGTATATATATTTATATATATGTCAGTGGCTTCTGCGGCTGCTCATAGACCACATGTCCTCAGGGGCTTGTTTCCAGATTTTCACAAGTGGCGTGGGGGCAGACTGTATCTATACACACACTCCTGGGCAAAAGAAATGGGCCAAGCCCAAAATGGCAAATATTAAGCTTTTAATGGTCTTAACAACGAATCATTGGTCAGAAAATTAGCAAGAATGAACAAATGCACTCCTGAGAGCTCCTGTGCCACCATTTGCTCGTTTACATTTGCCGCAGTTGAACTGTTTGGGGAAAAGTTAGAAACAGGGAAATTCACTTTTATAATTTTCTTGTATGCAAAAGTAAACTCATGATGATGATTAAAATGTTTGATGTAAAATTCAAACCAACACATCTGGGTGTTCAAAATTTCCAAAAAAAAAAAAAAATCTTCTGCAACATTTTTTTCTCTTAAAAGATTAATCATTATTTGGTGATCTGTCACACCTGATGCAGCCCATCAAGAGCCACAAGGCTTAAACAGTTAAAGAAATCAAAGGGAAAAGCTTCTCTTACTAACTTCCTTTATCTATTTGTTTAATTTTTGCTAATTTCCTGACCAATGATTTGTTGTTAAGACCATTAAAAGCTTAATATTTTGCCTTTTTTTTTGCCCGGGAGTGTACATACATGCATATATGTTTGTGTATGTGTCGTGTGTGAGAAAGAGGGTGTCATGTTTGGAAAGGCAGTGTGTGTGTGTGTGTGTGTGTGTGTGTCTCTGTGTGTGTGTGTGCATAACCCACATGTACAAAATGTGTTCCATTACTCTAGGGGTCTGATAGGGTTCCACATGTCGACTGGTATCACATATCAGCCCTATCTTACTCCGCACAAAATACACTCTGCACCCTGTGCACAACCAATAAAGAGCTAACAGAGACACAGGGCAAGCAGTACTGCTACTTTTGATCAGTACTATACCTAATGAAAAATGAGAACAGCTATGGCTAGAAGATGTGATGCTGTCCAACCCATTTTGGGCTTATTTGAACGTCTGCAACGTTCTGTATTAATGTGGTTGCTTTGATCACTTCATGTTTTTCTGGCAGCCTGCTTATTGTGTTTTAGGGCGCATAATTGGACAGTAATCACAGGGCAGCACTGATATTTTCAAAGAGTTTATGTAACTTCATTGCATGCCTTCTATTTGGCCTGACACAGAGAATGGGCCAATCCAGCTGATAAAGAGCCTGGGAAAGCTACAAGCCTTAGTTATATGTGGGTTATAAGCATTCCCCATATGCCACAGGTCTTTAAGCTCATGAATCTGAATGCTACTAAAATTACTGTAACAAATCACTACATCTGCTTGTCGCTAGGAGTTTCATTTCATTAGCCATATGGTTTTTCCATCCAGCATTCCCAATTTATGGCTTTTGGTTCTGAGGAGAGAAAGAAAGAAAGCAACAAAGAAAGAAAGAAAGAAAGAAAAAAAGTCAGCAGGTTTGCTTCATGAGAAAAATTGGGCTCTTAGGTTTTGTGGAGTCACGTTAGGTCCAGATAGTAAATAGATTCCCTTCACCTGTTCATAGTTTTGGTATGAGTCTTTTCTGAGATGGTCTTGAAAATAATTCGACGTTTTAATTGGGTGAGTGTTTCATCCGGTCTTCATCCACTTCCTCAGGATCTCCTATCATCTGACCACTATAAAGTCAGTGAGAACAATGTAGATACATCAGATTCACAACATTCAGGACTCTCCACACTGGTCAGGGGTTAAACAGTGTGTATGTAGTTGTGTGCCTGCGTGTCTAATTGGATATACAGTGGATATAAAAAGTCTACACACCTCTGTTGAAATTGCAGGTTTTTGTGATGTCACATACCTCAATATATAAGGGTGTTCACCAGGTTATTTTAGGTTTTTTGTTTTCTTTTTTTCCCCTAAAATATTCCTGTTTGTTTTTCACCTGAATTTGGTTGCTGCATCACATGAAAGGTGGAAAAAAGATCTGAAATGATTGATCTTGGTTTCTTTTTTTTTTTTACATCACAAAAAGCTGAAATTTTAACAGGGTTGTGTAGACCTTTGATATCCACTGTAGCAGAGCAAGAGTGGGTTTTGTCACTAAAAATTTTATTGACTGATAAACAATACAAGGCCAATATTATTGATATTATTTTGTTTGACATGCATAATAGGGAAATGAGGGTTGCTGTAATGATGTAATTATCATGCTTGATCTTCTTTCTAAAACCACATTTTAACACCATCTCAATTTGGAAGTGTGCCGTTTTTTGGTATGGAAACTATCGAAACCAATCTGCAGCCTCTATAGACATGGTATTAACCAGACACACACACATCCTCTCCCTTTTGCCTTTTTTGTTTTTTCCCTTGCCCTTGATCTGCCTCCTACATGCTCACTAGCTCACATTCTCACACCCTTCTACAGAAAAACATGCACTGACTCCCTCTTGTCCAGGGGTCTGGAATGAGTCTAGAGCATTGTCACTGAGAGAGCTTAAAAAGGTAAAGCTGCATGAGTGGTCTAGCTCTGTTGAAGTATTTTCAGGTTTATCTCAACAGAGCTTGACCTTCAGAACAAGGGCCTCTTTAGAGCAGAACCTATGTGCCTGATCTATTGGGATCTGTACCCAAGTCTCTCCTCCTCCACTTTCATATATTAGCTTCCATGACCTTTCAGCACTGCAGCTACACACGCACACACAAAAGCTCATAAACACAGCCAGAACTATTATACGGATCTGCATTAAGAGAGAGATAGATCACAGAGAGTAATGCTTCAGACTCCTCTGGGACGACTGACTGGTCCAGGTATAATAGTAAGCTTTAGAGGCATAGAGCTGCAGCTAATGCCGCTTTTATACAAGTAAGCAAAGTTTACCTTTTAACTGTACTTAAGTCTGCTTTTTAAATATCTGTACTTTCATTTTTCTTTCACTTAATACTTTTACTTACTACATTTAAAAAGACAAACATCTACTTTCTACTCATTACATTTTCAAACACTACATCACAACATTTCTCTATAATCATATATTTATCGCTATAATTATTTAACACATAAAAACAAAAAAAAAGTCTCAACAAAAAAAAACATAGCAGCAAGAATCAACCCTCATACCCATCACTGTTGCTATGTAAACACTTTGTATTTATCATGACAGTTTGTATTGTGACAGCTAGCTGTTAACATTCAACTAGTTTTGTATCATCGGATTTTATTATCATGCTAACTTTTGAGAGATAAAGAAAAAGCTGTAGTTAGTTAGCCTTAGCTAAGGTTTCTCCATGTTCTTTGGTGAAAGGGCCACTAAAGTAATTAAAATCAGTGTGTGATTTGAGGCAGATACTGTAACTTTTTCCTTCGTGAATCTGTATTGTAGCTTTGCGTCCATACTTTAAGTAAATTTAAGAGTTTACACTTTTCTACTTTAACTAGAGTGAAGAATTCAAAGCTGTATTTCAACTTTTACCAGTGTTTATGTTGATTTAGATGCGTAATAGAACTTTTGGGGTACTTTTACCACCTCAGCAAATGAGGAAGCATATAATCCATCCTTCTAGATGAGAAGTTCTGGGATTTGAACTCACCTGGCATAAAATTTTAACCATTGAAAAGACAGGAAAGGGTGAACATGTGTGTTGAGAAACATGTAAGCCTGGATGGATCTGTATTTGTAAATGCTATCATTTGTCTTTAAAAGATACTTACATTAGGGTAATTGAAAAAAAATTTAAGGATATTGGAGGATGTGCGCACAATTTCACAGTATTTAAGTTTTTGCTAACCATAGGCCTCATTTATCAGTTTTCTAATAGAGTTGTGTGTAAATTTTTTGTAGGCCAACCTGAACAAAAAATTTCTGCCAAGTTTTGGTAATCACATGATTTTCATTGTACTCACATGATTTTCATTGTACTCACATGATTTTCATTGTACTCACATGCGTATGCTGACGAATGGCTATCATTTATAAAGCACAACGAACATGCAAGGCACAGATCATTTGCATTTAACAACGCCCACAAAACGCCATAAAAGGCAAACCTCTAAATCAAAGCACTGAATACAGTGAAATGAGGACAAAACGGTAAATAAAGGAATTTCTCATAGACAGAAGTGGAAGTTATTGAACTCACATCTATACCAATAAAAAATAGTATTTAGCAGTGTAACAGCACATGAAAAGTTTAAAATCTGGAGACAAAATCCGGAGACACACAAGGCGGTGTTAGAAAAGCAAGCGGTTATGTGTTGTAAGGAAAATTGATGTATGCACAGTGCTCGATGATGGCACGCAGCACACTAGGGATTACACAGCACATTGCAGATTGAGACATACCAGGACTAGGTCACTTATCAGTCACCTAGTCCTGGCTCTAAAGTGTTGCACAGCATTAAATCATGATGCCGTGGCAAACAGAAGCAACTTATACAGCTGAACCGTTGCAGTGCATCCTCCTTATATGTAAATTTGCACAAACTCAGGAGCTCTCGTAGGATATGAACTTTTTTCCATACTTACAGGATTTTCACACCAAAGTTCTTGTGTAAATGCTACTATGAATGATTTATGCATACATTCGTTCACATCCAGTGAATTCTAAAAACCTACAAAACCTGCCTCACATTTTAAAACTCTACAGAAAACCACATTTCAATTAGATTTTATTTAATTGTTTTACAAACACATTTTACCATATTTATCTAGTAAAAGGAGGTTTAAACAACTGAGTTCAATCAGCTATGCATTGCTGTGAGTAACTACAGTCTTGATCAGTGTTATAAAATTTATTGATTTTCCTAATAAGACAAATAGTGATGAAATTTATCATACCAATATCATATTGTCATATTGTCATATCGTACAGCCAAACGCAATGGATACAGCTTACATATAGAATACATATGTGCACCCCCTCACCAAATGTTCCTCCTTGAGGCACTCACCTCTACACATCCACCCATCCACACACACACACACACACACACAGTCTGGGGCAATTGGTTCAGCCGTTGCTGTCTTGAGCGCATTACTGTGCCAATATAAATCAGCGGCTGGTTGCATCTAACATGAGTAATGAAAACAGGCATGACAGATTAAAACACTCTCTCTCCATCTCTCTCTCTCTTTCACTTAGTCTATCTCACACACACACACACACACACACACTCACTCCTCCACTTCACTTGCCAGCACTCCACTCAGCCCACAATGCAAATGGCACACACTCCATAATAATGACAAAAAGGTTTTGGCTATTAAACACAGAACATCAAACAAGAGAGCAATAAGGCAGCCTGCTCCAGCGCTGGAGAGCTGAGAGCCAGCAAAAAGCTTTCAGAACCCACATGGCCTTATTGTTCTCCTTATTACTAATTGCTGAACAGCTGCAGAAACATGGAAGAATATAAAATGCAATCTTACTCAGGGTATATGGGGCGACCAGCAGCCAAGCAGCATTAGTGACACAGGGATTAATAAGTATACAGCGGGAAACTGAAACAATATGAGGAACTGACGTTTAGATCAACTCCATGAGCTGAGTGACAGCAAAGTTGAAGTAAGACGTGTTAATATTAATATTAATGTCGCTGGAATGAAATACGAGTTAAAGGTGGAAAACAGAAGGGATAAATTACAGTGAATTTCCTTCGCCTACAGAAAGAAAGAATAGCTGTTGGACATGAAGGCTTGACTCCAGGTATACCTGCTGTGCTACACAATTTATTTCCATAATTATGGGCTTATTATTCAATCAGTGTGTGTCTGTGTATGAAAACAGATGGCTGTGAGTGTACATGTGGTTGTGTGAGGGTTTTACCATTTATATGGCCCAAAGGTTGGCTTTTTGAAATCAACCACAGTATATGAATTCACATACAGAAGTGATTAGCTGTGTGTGTGTGTGTGTGTGCACGCGCACACACATGTGGCCATGTGTATGTATATGAGGGCAAGGGGCAAGAAAAAAATTCCCACAAAAATGGTTGCTATGGTTTCTGTTTGGGGCTTGGATCAGATTCCTGACTACGGCAGAGCCATTTGGGTCATAAACCACAGAGGGTACTAATGAAAACAACATGGTTCTCCTGGCAGTGTGTGTGCGTGTGTATTTGTGTGTGTGTGTGTGTGTGAGGAAAACTCAAGAGAAAGGGAGGGATTGGGAGAAAAAGTTCAATTGTGTCTTTGTGTGTGCCTGCCCTTTTATTTTCTGTACACGTGTGTGTGCATGTGTGTGCTGTTCCTCTGCCCTATCCTCTATCCTCATGGTCATGTGACCTGGCATTGTTTTGGTGCTAGACAAGAAGGCGCTGAGATGAGTACATGTTTTCTTTTAATAGTTATGTTCATGTAACCTTGTAAGTGAATTTATACGCAGAGACACAGAGATCAATTAATTAGAACAGAAATTATAAAATGAACACCTGTAATCTAAACTCATAACGTTCAAAGACGGATGAAGAAAGAGAGAAGAGAGATGTGGTGCACCCATTGAAGAATAAAATGGCGGAAAAGCCTGAAGATAAAGTATTTAGGAACATCTATGAATATCTATGAGCATAAATATGCAACAAAAAGCCTTTTCGTAGCAGGAATACACATGCACAGCCCCAAAAACGGATAACAATCTTTGGAACTGTGTATTTTCTCCACTGCATTAATGGACCCTGGCTGAATATGGCCAATCATCACATCACTGGCACTCCAGTCATGCTTGCAGGCCTCAACAGGGGGTCACTAAGTGTGTGGTGTGTATCTGTGTGTGTGAGTCAATGTTATGGGCCTTAATTGCTGCCCAACCTTATGTTTTTTTGTGTGTATATTTTTATTGGACTTCTGAGTTATTGGTCCCAATTATAGTAGAGCAACTTCTGTTTGTGTGTGTGTGTGTGTGTGTGTGTTTCTGTACCTAACATGTACTTGACCTTAATTAGTTCCCCTGGGCCACCACTGTTTGACACTGCTGTGTCAAGCCCCCAATCTACTGTTTATTTAGTTTGAGGGGCATGGGGTAGCACTCAACAAGGTCTCGGTCTTTTGCTTCCACCGCTGCTGATAAAACAAGCTAAACTTTTTGTGTTAAATCACTGAAGCGGCTCAACAATTACCATGAGAAGGGAAACACTATAAAGACAAATTCATGGGTTGGTCAGCTCACACTGGACTCACTGAGGGTTACACAAATATAGCCGAGCAGCACAAAGTTTCTACTAAGAACTAAGAATTTAAGCCATAGACTATCCAAATAAAAGATACTCCAACAGTTACTGATCTTTGTAACTGATTATTTCCATATATGCTGAAAAGAAAGAACAAACTCCAAACTCATGTAGAATGGAGGTCTAAGGCCAGTTGTTTGGACTGTAGAACACTGTCACGCATTCTTTATTCAAGGGTATTTGTATATTAAGTGTTAAATCTAAATAATTAAAAAAATCTAAATAATCTAAAAATTATTTCTATAATTTCTCCTTTCAGAGATAAAACTATGAGAATCATTGGCAATGGCTTACCAAAATATTTACTGTAAGTACCTGAAAGTAAACACTAAAGTGCCCAGATTTTGAACTGATCACTCATGAATACCAGAAAGCTTTCAGTAAAAAATTGGAAACAAATTACTTTTTACTCTATTGCTTCAGTGTTTGAATGTTTGATAAGTAAGAGATAAGGCATTTTGCCGTTATACGAAAATAATCAAAGACAGGGTGGTGTGATGTGACCCAACAGGAAGTAGAGATACTGTTACCACCCCAGCACATCCCGAAGTGTTCTATTCCTGTTATACCACAGCAATTTTCCAGTGATAAATTAAAATTGCTGTGTCTGTAATACAGATACAATAGAGAAATGATAACATATTAGAACAAATACATATAAATATAAACCTGTAATTTGTAGTTTTGTTTTGTAGTTTTGAATTTGTTGCATGTTTTATATAGTCACATATTTTAAACCAGAGGTTTCCAATCATTGAGCCCAACAATGGAGACTTTAAGCCTTCTGTTGGGCAAGGACTGCCTATTAACCAACAAATCAGTAAGGGATCCTGCTCAATCTCTCTTTCATGCATGCTGGCTGAATAATAACTGTGTGTGTGTGTGTGTGTGTGTGTGTGTGTCAAATTGCATATACTATATGGCCAAAAGTTTGTGGACACTTGACCATCATATCCACATGTGCTTGTTGAACATCCCATTCCAGATTTAGCCCCCCTCTGCTGTTATAATAGTCTTCTGGGAAAGCTTATCACTAGATTTTGGAGCATGGCTGTGAGGATTTGTTCTCATTCAGCCACAAACGCATTAGTGAGGTCAGGTACTGATATCAGGTGAGGAGGCCTGAGGTGCATTAGCTGTTCCAATTAATCCAAAAGGTGTTCAGTAGGGTTGAGGTCAGGGCTCTGTGCAGGACACTTGAGTTCTTCTACACCAACTTTGGCAACCTTGATCTATTATGACAATGCAGTTCACGAATTCCACATTAAGACCCTTCCCCATCTCCCCTTCCATCTTCTGGTTGGTCAACATTTTGAAATATTTTGGGAAACCTTGTTCATTTAGGCATTTAATTATCTATTGTAAGTCTTGAATATAAAGGTTTTACATTTATTTCTCAGCACAGGGGAATGTACACTACAGAGATAGACTTTTCCTATGTAACACTGGAAACTGCAATGTTCTTGTGTGTGTGATTGTGTACCATTTGTTTCAAGGTAATTCTAAAGCACGAAAGTTAGAAAGGATATGAGAGAAAACCACCTAGCTGACTTTCACCTTAACAGTTTGAACCATTTTGTTGTGTTTTAACACCGGAGCTAAATATGAAATAAGATGAATTATCAGAAAACTAACTTCACCTCTGAGATCCTGAAAACAAACCTCCCCAAAACAGCCAAGCTGACCTTGAGTCAAAAACAAGAGGTCCGGTGGGATTGTACATATATGTATGTATGTATGTATGTCTACAAACACATGTAAAGGGTGAAGAATGCCAGACACCTTCATGACGGTTTGACACCCAGGGGAAAGACAGATGGGAGAATGCATGGAGGACAATCAGCAACTTTTGCTGTAGGCAGCGACTTCATCCAAGTCTGTGCTGTGCTGTACTCCAATTCACTGTTTGATCTGACAGAAAAGATCCAGAGAGATTGGGCTTCAGGAAACATGAAGAGGCAGAGGTTATGCCCATACAACCTTGCTCAATCACGGAAAGGCCATGCATGCCACTTTGTTAATAAAATCAGAAGAGAAGAAAACAGAGTAGAAAAAAATTAGCACACACACACACACACGCATAGACACACATATTGTGTACATATTTTAAATCAATATCAGAGCCGTGAACCCCTAAGCGAGGCCAAAAGGGTGGAGGCTCTTCAATGCGAAACAGATGCTGCTCACACACAGATGTTGCACACACAGAGACAAAGACAAAAAGACAGAGATACTTCACATTTGCAGCAGTTGGTGTTAGAATGCCAAAAAATCAACAACTTAGATAAAAAGTCATAAACAGTATCATAAAAAATTCATGCCATGCACACATATAACCACTTGCATAAATACATACAAAAAGATCTTTGTCAACTGCAAACTGGAATGATGACACCAGTTTTCAAAATGTTTCTCAAGGTGATTCCAAAGTGTTCTTCAACAGCCTGCTCCAAAAAACACACACACTCTATCAACCTAGCCTACTATATTAGCTTGGCTCAGTAATGTAGAAGAAGCCTTATTTGTCACAAACACATTACAGTCCAGTTGAATTCTTTCTTCATATATCTCAGCTTGTTAGGAAGTTGGGGTCAGAGGACAGGGTCAGCCATGATACAGCACCCTTAAAGCAGATAGGGACCTAAGGACCCAACAGTGGCAGCTTGAAAGTACCAGGGCTCGAACCCACAACCTTCAGATCAGCAAACCAGAAACATGAACCACTGAGCCACCACTGCCTAAAATAGAGTGAAGCCAGCCAAGAATCACAGGTAGACACATGTAGACACATCTATATGCATACATACAATCATTCTAAAGGCAATTAGCTGTATGGAAATCTTATGATTAAGGTAGTATGTGGATTTGCTTAAAATTCGTTAAGGGTTAAGGGTTTGGCATACTGACCTACATACTACATGCCTGTGGCCTGCTACCTGCTGCAGAAATGGGGTTATGAGTTAAGATGTTGTCTCCATGTTACAGTGAGTGATGATGACAGTCCACTATGGAATACATGCCAATGTTGGATGGCACCCATCATATGGATGGCATAGGTCACATAGGAGGAATTCCCCTAAAGCTGAGCCACTGACTCAGGAATCATCTCATTAATACAGGAGCCTGAAGCTCTCTCTCTCTCTCTCTCTCTCTCTCTCTCTCTCCCTCTTTCTCGCACACACACACACATCATAAGCATCAACACTCATACACTACTGCACACCCTTCCACACTCACAAGCCTTAAGCTTGCTCCTTCTCTCCCCCTACTAAATTTTAGCCCATCATATGTGTGTGAGTGTGTATATATATATATATATATATATATATATATATATATATATATATATATGTGCATCTGCAAGAACATATATTATTATACAGAATGTGATTAATATTATATTATATTATATCACACATACAGGAAATTTCTCAGGCTTCCAAAAATAGCGACTCTTAACAGCCACTCTGCAAATATAGCAAACAACATAGCAATGTAGCAGAACTCTTCAACATAACAAAAAAAAGGATATTTTGTTTTTAAAAGATGGACATTGCTATGTTCTTCCTTCTTCTCTGTAACTGTTTAGGTCACCCATAACTGGGATTGTTACCAGTTATAACACAGTCTCATCTGTACCATATAAATCAAGCTGGGAACTGAGTGATGATGCTACTCATAAAAGTGTAGAATGAAACAATGGCTGGGATTCTTTCTATATAGAAATTATTTTGCATTCAAGATTTATGTGCTGCTCACCTAAATTTCTAAAGGTGAAATCTATTGCTTTGGCAAATTGGGCATATTATCCCTAAGTCCATGCAAGTTTCTCCATAACATTCCCCATAACATTCCAGCAGGCGGACTCAATACTTTAATTTGCCCCTAGCTGCGAATCAGTGTGTGGTGCCCTGTGATGGATTGGCATCCTATCCAGGAAGCACTCCTGCCTGGGATAGGCTCTGGATCCAATGCAATCCTGACCAGGATATATCACTTACTGACACTGCATGAGTGAGATCTACTGCTATTGTAGGATCAAAGAAGAGCCAAAACTGTTTTGTTGATTGTTAACCCATGTGAATGCTAAAGGGGAGATAAGATCATTAGTGTCTTATCAATGGGATATTTGGATCAGGTGCAATCCCAAAGCAGCACCAACAGTCTGACTGATTACAGGGGTAGATGATATGATGTTGATATTGCAATTAAAATACTCTACATTACACTTTTAGAGGTTTTTGTTGTTGTTGTTTTACAAATTTTATCATTACTTAATTTATTCCACTTTTCCTTCTTAAATATTTTTCTTTTTATGTGTAACTGCTGAATTTAATCCTAAAATATTATTCCATTTTTGTAAATATATTGGCTCTACTGCTTTGCTGGTACTGCTTTTATAAAAATGTGTCTAGATTTTGTAATGTGATATTTTTGCTATATGCATATGATGTTACATAAGAATAAATCTGGTTACATTATTAAGAATCCAAACAGAAAATGGTCTATAAAAAGTCACAGTATTTGGAATTGTTTTCACACTTGAGCAGCACTGAGCTCTTTTAATTTCTGCAAATGAACAAAACCAAACAGCCTTGCTTTGAATTACAAAGCTTAGCTAAGTTATATATAGTTCAGTTACATAGGAGCTTGGCTGAGTGAGGGAGAGGGATCTTACTTTACTTTGTATATGCTGGCACATACACAGGTCCCAGCTGGCATGAGCCTTTTTAGGCCCTTAAATGTTGCCCATTTTACTGGTCCTCATGTGGCTCTAAGCCTCCATTACCCTGTCCACTGAGACCAGTACAGCCACAGCCATTAACGTCCACTTTGTTAGAATCAGGTCTAACAGACGGTCTGGCTCTCTCATTACCCAGTTCTCATTAGTCCCCACCAAAGCCTCTCTCCCTCTCCTCTCTCTCTCTCTCTCTCTCTCTCTCTCACACACACACACACACACACACACACAGAGCGGCCTTTGTTGTACAAGTTTATGGGGTTTTGGGAGGGTCTGTACTGTTTGTTATCCATAAAAAACCTCTCAGCTGAAACAGAACTGCCTGGTTTGAAGGACAGAGGAACAGCAACATTTCCAATGAACAAACAACACTATAGAGTCAATGATACACTCAGGCACAGTTTGTACACAGTACACATTTGGGCAGTTTTTATAAGTTTACCAGCATCTGTTACTGCCCTCATGTTACAGCGAGAGGGTTTTTTTTTTTTGTTATCAGCTCCAACAGATATGCCCACAAGAAGAAACCTAAAAAAATACTGAATCAACTGTGTAGGTGTATATTCCTCACACAGGGCTTCCATTATAGCAAAACTATGCAAGACAAGATCAGGCCTTGATGTTTTGGGTAGCAGTGTGACAGTATAGCTGTTGTGTTAATGGCATCAGGGCATCTGATAGGCACGCTTATGGAGTAGATAGAGACTCAGTTTATCTGACACTGACACTACTGCTGAGCTCAGACCACAAGAAAGAGGTAGACTGGGGCAAACTATGTGGATGCTGAAAATCTGAGGAAGTCTGAATGTGTAAACATGTGTGTCTATGGATGGACAGATATACATTACATTTTTTGTAATAGAAAATATCCTAAATGTATAATGTAGGTATTCAACTAAATACTAATTTAGGGGGAAGACATGATCAGTAGCATTTGGTAATGTTAAGGGCTTTGTTGTACTTCATCATAACTACTTCTGAGAGTTGAACAAAACAAACTTCATAAAGCCCTTAGTTTTCCATAGTCTTTCAGAACAGTAGGAAGATCTTAACTGTCCATTAAACAAGGGAGTGGGTAGTAAAGAGCAAGGCATGATATACAGTATATAATAAAAAGATGGGGACTGAGAACTGAGCCTTGGGGCACACTTGACTGGCATAGGCAGTGGATAATTTGTTCTCTTAAAGTGACAAACTGTGTTCTGTTGGAAAGGTATGATCCAAACCATCCTGTACTGTTCCCAAAAATTAATCAACACCTTCTGACCAATCAGAATCAAACATTTGAAAAGCACTGTGGTATAAATGACTCAAGGACTGTTACATTCAGTGATAGTCAACGATTTTTTTCCAATATATTTGGAAGCTGCTGAAGTGGGAAATCATTCTTTAGCTAAAGCTGATGTCGCTTGTGGAGTTCCACAGAGAGCTATCTTAGGGCAGCTAATTTTTTCCTTGCATTTGTTGCCCCTTGGCACTTAACTGGATATATCAGTTTCACCTGATAATCAGCAGTCCAAAAAGAAACAAACTAATAAAAATCACCTGCTTAAACTATCTTCCAAATGTCTTCTAAATATCTTCCAGTACAAATATTGCAAAACTGATATTTTAATTACAGGAAATAAATTGTAGAAGTTGGATATCTCATGCAGCACTAGATTCTAATCTCTGATTTGTTTCCCATATCAACATGGTAGGAAACATGGCAAGCACCAGGACTTTTCTAGCCAAATGAGAATTTATTCTGCTCAAAATAGAATTGTTAGGTGTTCTGTTACAGACAACAAATAAATCATTTCTTTTTTAAAATAACTAATAATTAAAATAATTCATAATTATGACATGCACTGGTTACCTTTGTCATTTAACTGGTTTTTAGAGCACTTAATGGTTTACCACCTCTTTACTTGGCTGAATGTCTATATATGCATATGCATTCTTCTTCTTCTTCCTCTTCTTGTTATTATTATTATTACAAAATCAATCAATATCACATGTCCATCAGATTTCATGAAGTCACCACTCTACGTATTTTCTGTATTTTGAAAAACTAATAACATAAGGTGCTGAGATTTTCTAAAACCACCAAACACAAGCGACAAAATTTATATTTCAAATACATGTATATCATGTACATAAAGACATATATATCCCTGTGTCTAAGTGTATGTGTAATGTATTGTGTTACGTGTGTATGCCTTCTATCACAACAGACCTCCAGCAGACTATATTTACCTTGCTGGGCTTAAAAAAACATTCCTCTTCTCCCTCTTTACCCCCCATTTCTCCACTCATTCTCTTCCTCCATGTGTTTGGCTGTACAGGAGTGTGTGAGGTGGGGCTAAATTACAGGAGGCTGCAGGGCACCAGCAGTTAAACATCAGTCCATTCCCCCCCTCCCGACTCCACACACTCTGCTCTTTTGCTCTTTCGCTCTCCCTCTCTTGTTCACTCAAACACTCCCCTCTACCAGCCCAAGATGGAGAGATAAGTAGACACAATGCAGGCCTGTGTATCTGTGTGTGTCTGTGTGAGAGATAGACAGGCAGTGATTTTAGAGCGATCACTTATCTTTATGGGGTCAAGCCAGGAAATTCACTCTAATGACACATGTCTGTGTCTCTTCTCTTGTGTGCTGACTTATCAGAAAAGCGATACCTCTGGCTGTCAGGACAGAGCGTAACAATAAAAAAAACACAAACCCTTTCATATACAGAGAACATTCACATAGCGGACAGCTTAATGCCTTTTAATGACAGGCTCTGATCTTTTAAAATGGTACATAAACTTTAGGCAAAACATGTGCGTGAGAGAGAGCGACAGGAGTGAAAGAGAGAGAGAGAGGGAGAGAGAGAGAATGATGTTTCTTTCCAGGTTGTCCGTGGCCAGCGAGGCACTTTGCCATATAAATGGTTGCCAGATTTCATTATAGAACATCATGTGTGTCTTCATTTGTCACTGGCTGAACCTGTGTTAAGATCCAGACTCCGTTTTCACATTCTGGGCCACGATTCCACTCACATGCAACAGACAGGAAGATGGAAGGGCTGTGGAAGTCAAAATTTTTCTTACTAGGCTGGTTGTTACATTGGAAGAGCTAACAGCATCAAGTGGAACCATGATGGAAGTAGAGGAAACACACAGAAGGAGATACTCACACACCACACACATGCGCAAAAGAGAAATAGATGACTTACAAAATGAAATAATAAGGAAAAGGGAGGTAGAGGGAGATAATGAGATAAAGATGTCTACATGTTTGTGTAAGTGTGCAGTGTGTCAGGTTGTCTGTGTGTGACTGTATGGTAAAATGTGTGTTTGAGTGCATGTGTCTTAGTGAAACATAAAGTGAAACATTAAAATAAATATTAACATAAAGAACTGAAATGAAGAAATGAAGAAATGAGGAATGGTAATAGTCTGGCTAACATTTAGCTCTTGGGAAAAAAAGAGATAAAGGTCAGAGGTGAAGGGTCTTTGAAAGGAGAATTCCCCACAGCTGGACTACTCTTCTTACAGCAATTTATCATCATCATTGCTCTCTCTCTCTCTCTCTCTCTCTCTCTCTCTCTCTCTCTCTCGCTCTCTCTCCATTCCCTTTGCCAGAACCACAACACAGCGTGGAGTGTGGGATGGGCTGAGTGTAGATGTTTGATGCATGTGTGTATGTGAGTGTGGGTGTATACTTGCTGCCTCAGCTGGTACATAAATTGTGAGATCAAAGCTTGACCACCTGACAGAAAACATGATGATCTGAGCATTTCTTCATGCCACTTGTAGCTCTGCATTTTCATAATAACATGCCATTAGATTTTACACTGATTGATGTTGGTATTTTGGGGGTAGAAATCATTTTCTGGCAATAATCACTTAAAGCAAAGGAATATTTATTATGGGAACTCATTTATGCTGCAAAAAATGATCTAAGCATTTTTTAAAGTATAGTCAAAATGATCTAGCATTTCCTATTAGAAGATTACAAGAAACCAAATATTAGGTTATTAAATCTATGTCTAGTTTATTATTATTATTATGATTATTATTATGATTATTATTATTAATTTAGTTATTTTGTACAAATTTCAAGAGTGAAATAGTCTTATTGTATTGCCAGCTACTTTTGCTAATTTTAAGCATTTATTTCTAGAAAGAAGCAAAATTATCTGCCAATACATAATTACAAATTTTAAAGCTTAAAAATAGTAAAATATGTCTAGAAATAGGATTAATAATCTTATATTTGGTTTATTGTAATCTTATAATAGAAAATAATAGATAAATCTGACTATCTTCTAGATGTTTTCTCTTGCTAAGATGACTTTTTTTTTTTTGCAGTGTGTCTGGTATTTAAATTGTTTTCTTTTAACCTTTTTTAATGAATAATGGTAAATATGTGATGTTCCATGTCTAATAATTCATCGACTGTCTGATTCACCATTAGTAGCAACAAATAATTTATTTCTTGTTACTTGTTACAGATTATTCTTTTTTATTTAGTTATTTAGACTTGACTTATGTAAGGCTTTGATTTAAATCAAGAAAAAATATTTTGGCCTCTAAGAGGTGGTCTCTAAGATGTGGCAGTAACATTAGTACTTTGGTAGTTAAGTAGGTTGAAAATATCACTGTACTGGTATATTTTGAACATCACACACTCTGTTGCACCAATCAGTATAAGTGAATTTATGTTCATTTCTGGACTGGCTGAAAACTTGCATACGGTCAAAAAAATTTTTGCAATATGTCTGTATTATAATAATAAGCTAGGTCTGATACTCTATGTCTGATTCTTTGAAGATTATTAATAAATGGACCACCAGATCTGACCACCTTACCCCTCAAAATCACTAGCTCTGCTTACAGTAATATGCACAATGTGTAATGAGGGCACTTATCAGTGCATTTCCTAGATATTTCATCTCATACAGTGTAATACTTACATTGAAGAAGACTATTCATTATAATATTGTTTATGTTACCAATCAAAAAATATAGGCAGTGTGTTAGATATTTCCCAGTAACATGACCAGTGGGCCATAATGCTATTTGAGTTTTCAGTTTTCAGTGGAAGGTTGATAGATAGAAAGTGAGATAATGAAGGGAGTAAAAGCATTGCCCATGTTTCTTTGCAGGCTGAAGCCCGAGCAGTTATGAGAAAATCAATTTAACTTAAGGCTATGCATGACAGCAGCATCTGGCAACGTGAAATGGGAGACGGCACCAGAGGCCAGCTGCAAGGGCACACACGCCTTTCATCTCTCACTGTGTGTGTATGTGTGTGGCGTGTGTGTGTGTGCGTACATGTGGGAAAAACAGAATTAAAAGTGAATGTGTGTATAAGCTTGTGTTTTTGCATAATGTGAATGAGACAAAGCAAAATCTCTATTTTCCATCGCTTAACAGTCTCAGCTCAGTCTCAGAGTCCCTAATTTACATGTAATGTAAATCTTCACACGTCTTCAATTTTGAATAACTGATCTCATATGATTTTCTTCCTACATGCGACTCATGCAGTTTGTTCATCGCAATATGGAAAAAGAAACAATATAGACAAAAAGCTATGAATCCCTAAACCCCCGAAATCAAGGTGATTTACATATAAAGAAATTTGCATGTGATTGTGAAAATGCTCTTTTTTATGCAGCTGCACTACTGACATTAATGTTTGTGTGTGTGTTTGTAAAGCCCTCAAACAGTGAGTGCAAGACTGCTATAAAACAATGTAAGACCCGAGAAGTGTGAGGAACACACTCAGGAAACCACATCCCTTAGATAACACTATTTTCTCTTTTTTTCTGCTGAAGGCTACGCCATCATTTTGTATCTTTTTTTTTCTCCATTTTGAGTGGGTGTTTGGTGTTTAGATCTGCACCATGCTCACGTTCCTCTCTTTGATGTGACAGCACGCATGAACCAGCCATATGTGTTTGAAGCTAAACGTGCAGTTTAGACCTTAATAGCTGAGTTTCTCCTCTGTTGTTTCCCCTTCACACCAGTCTTCTTTTTCACTGATGCTTTGTAATCTTCCTGGCCACCTGTTGCTTTGGAAACACTTCTGTCCTTTTGTTATGAGAGTTACACACTCACCTGCTCTTAAAACCTCCTACACACTCCCAGGGCACTTGCATCCATTGCATGATTACACTATTTGTTTATCTATTCATCTATTATTTTCCTTACACACAATTGAACTAGATCCTTTCACCAATGGAAGGGGACATTGTTTTGTGGTTAAAGTACACACTTTATGTTATCAGCATCAACTTTTTAGGCATGCTCCAAACTTTTTTTTTTGTTGGAGCTGTATTTCAGCTTTCGATTTCCATTATTTTTATGATAATTTGGCTGAGATGTAGTAAGCTTTATTTATTTCTACTGTACACTTTTAAACATGAAGATGTACTGTACTGTCCCTAAGGATATTTTGGATGCTTGTGTGACATACAGTATGTATTGCATTATGACACATGACATTTTTAGCATGTCATGTTGATTTATAACCACTAACACCAAAGGCTGAGCATGAATTTATGTTATGGATAAAATATCCAAGTATATATTAGGATAATATAAAAGAACAGAAGTGTGCATATGTCTGAGCATGTGTGTCTCAGTCAGTATCACACTGGTACAAAATGACTAGCACAGAGGTAGAGTCTAATGAACATACACATGAGTAATGACCACAGACGGGGAGAGAGAGAGAGAGAGAGAGAGAGTATATTGTAATGAAGATGCTGGTATCAGATGGGCTTATTTCTTTGAGCAGTGCTAAAAGCCCAGTGGCATTAGATACTAATGGAGCCTGAGACAGCTGGGTCCCACACACACACACACACATACACACACACTCATTCACACACACACACACTCAGAGACCTCATACTATCTGCACTCTCTCGAGGTAGACAGGGTCAAGGTCTCACATTTTTCTACCAAACCAATTGCAATTACACTCATTCCCCCTAACAGCCACCCCACCCCCATCCTATCCCCCTTCTTGGCAGTCAGAGAGGTTGGGAATTCCTCTTGCAGTGTGGAAACAGAAGCTGCCTGATCTGGGCAGCTTGGACAGACACTCTGATTGTTCCTTTAAATAGATGAAAGAGAGAGAGAGAGAGAGAGAGAGAGAGAGAGAGAAGGGGATGTTGGGGTGGTGGCATCAAAATTCCCCTGATATTAGAATTCCACTTAATCTGGAATTGTTGTTGGATGTCAGAGAAAGAGATAAGAGAGCCAGAGAGAGAAAGAGAAAGAGGAAAGAAAAGCTATGGAGAATTACAGAAATGCAAGCTATTGTCTGGTATTCCGGGCATTAGCAAGCGGAGTCATTTCCCTCTTTCTGTTTTTTTTTTGTCTCTTGCTTTCTCTTCCCTAGACGAGAGACAAGAGAGACAGGTTGATGTGGGCAAATATTTAAGGGTAGTTTTCAATTAACCTTTGAACCCTGACCTGTGGTATTTGTAAAACACAATGAGCTGTAGTACAAGTTTCTACAGTGCTATATGAGCACAGACACAAACACAGACACACACAGACACACACAGACACATATTCAACAGATTCCTTGACTAAAAAAATACTAAAAAGGGATACTAATGTGTTTACATTAATGTCAGATATTATCAAGGCCACATTCATGGTGCTGAATGACTGACAGTGTTTTAGCAAATGAGTTAAGTGTCCCATAAAGCAAAACCTCTTGTGACTTGTGCCCTATTGTTAGCAACTCAGTGCCACAGAAATGTCCAGGAGACATTATATATATATATATATATATATATATATATATATATATATATATATATATATATGCAAACAAGTGCTCATACACTAGAGAATGTACAGATATTTCTTTCAAACTATACTGAGATCTAATCTATGAAATTAACCCAACCAACCTACCTAATAATGTAAACCTGTTTACATTATTAGTCCTTTGCTTTGTATACCATTATGTTTCTTATGGTTATATATTACATAGTATATTTCTTGGTTGTGTAACATGGTTGCATGTAGCACATGGTTGCACAGCTGCACAGTAGGTAGTCAAAGGTCTAAGTTCATTCCCAATAACTCTGTATATTTACCAGTTTATCTCCGAATAGTTTCTTCTTACTTTCTTAAAGCAGTAGGAATGAGAACATATAATGTGAAATGCCAATAATTTAGAAATTAATGAATAGGCTACTGTGAAAAACAAAACTACTATAATAGGCTATATATTATATTAATATAATAGGATATACACATAGGATGCATTTCCTATGTATTGTATGTTGAGGGTCATGGCATATTGCAAAGAGTTTGTCCAGAATTTGAATGAATAATTATGATTATTATTATGAATGTTTAACTACAATGATTTAGAGAGAGGCTAAAGGAAGGCAAGTCTGTGTATAAAGTAAGTGGATATTGTATGATAGACTGATAATTTGTGATAAAAAGTGATAAAAATTGAGTACATATTGGTCAACAGGCACTCAGCCTGTCTTACTCATCTCCTTTACTTCTCATAGCCAGTCATGATTTTCCATAGACAGAGATAAATAGTTTTTTGGGGGGGAACGCAAACTAAACATTTTCGCCCACACACACCCACACATCCACTTACTTGCACAGACAATTATAAATCTAATCATTAATCACAGTCTCCCTTCTCCCCCTTTGATTTTCCATGGGCTCCATTTGAACACTGAGGTGTGCCATTTTCCATCCGTTTCAACTCGACATAAATTCCTATATCTCACACTCAGTGTGATTCCCTCCATACTGCTGGGGGTAATGAGTCGCGCTCTCCTTCAGAGTCCGAGTCACTGCTTAGGCAGTCATCAGTGGCAGGCACACTGGATCTTGCTGGGGTGAACTGAAGCCCCTCAGACCACAACAGGAATGTGAAGCTGTGTGGGTGGACGTTGTGATGCAGGTCCATGGGTAGGAAAGGTGGTGATGCATCTTGTAAAATATGTTGCTCTGAACTAAAGTAATAAAATTCAAATGGCAGCTCCATGCCGAGTAACAGGCTTCTCTTAGACTTCTCTTAGACTTTAGACTTCAGTTGATATTATCTGTCTAACCTCAAAAGGCATGTGAAATTCCATTCTGAAAAGCGTTTGTATAAATCATTTAGAACAAACCCCCGAACATTTAAGACACTAAGACACCAGATATGTTTTTTTTTTCTAAAACTCTGCAAAGCTGTAGTTTTCCAAGCTTTTCTATATCAGTCTTTTTATTCTCATTTCTTTCTCTACGGCTGGACTTTGTTGCTCTCGTTTTCATTACATGTGCCAGTGCTGTTGACATGGAGAGATGCAAAACACCATTGCAATAATGATGATTGCAAGTGTATATGTTAATAATACAAAAGCTAATTTAAAACTGAGGCACATCAGGTGTTACTTTTCCTCGCTTTATTATAATCTGTGACAACTTAAAAAAATATGGTCGAAGTTGTTTCTACCCTGCAGTTAAACTTTGTATAAACTGTCCTTCAAATCCCATAAATCACAGATCATGTAATATAAATCTCATGTTAGATGCTGCAGTTTTAGCCCACTAACATTTATATTACTAAACGCTCAGCCCTGGTTAGGTAGGAATCTCCAAATAAACACCTCAACCACATCATATAGAAACATAAACCATGAATCAAACAACCATTGCTTTGCTTGTGCATTAATTTTTGTTTGAATTTCCTGAACTGGTCAGCGACAGTGGAAGCAGAAGCAAATGTGTTTCATTATTCTGGTAGTGTAGTAAAACAAACTGGTCCAGTTCTCCCTAAATAAGCACTGCTAGGAGATTCATTACAGGCTGTAGGGTCCTGTAATCAACGCTGACCGTATCCAAACACATGCCCCAGAGCTCCAGTTCCACCCAAGTCTATTCCATATACAGCACAAATGCCCTTGAAAACCATATGACAAGTTTACATAGAGTCGTAATGATTAATATTGAGCACTCGGTCCAGTACATTACCATGAACTGAATTAGTATACAAATTATCCATAATTCTTTAACTCAGATTAAAGTTGTGATATGTAAACATTTGTGTAAATCCAAAATGTTAAGATAATGTTTTTTTTTTGTTAGATTAAATTGATAATTTGTCAATTAAATTATAAAGTGACAATTTATAATGGAGAATTGTAATATACAGTGTTGTAGAAATACATTATTGTTCAAAATGTGAAATGGGGAATTCATGAACAAAGGCACAGCTGGAGAAGTTTATATTGAGTGAGTCTATGTTTGTGTGCTACTCTTTTGTGCAGGCAGTACGAAAGTCTGACCACCCCATACACCCACAACAAATTTTGAAACCACCGATCACCTACTAATTTACACTCACCAACCAATTTATTACAAGGCCCATCTACTGTGGGAACAAACCTACTATGCAAACCACTTCTTTTCCCATATCTGCATGCAAAGATGGTGCCAAAATGGAAAATGAAATGACACAATGACATAGGCCATAATGTCAGCTGTGTGTTTGTCTCTGTGATGTGATGTCATATGCACTAGGTCCTACTGGTGAAAATCTTAAGCTGGTACCATACATCATACCGTACAGATGGCAAATGGTAAAAGCACAGTTCCAGATAAAGTCTCTAATGCCCTGGAAGAATATTGTAAATGTATGCTGAGTGGAAACCTACTGGTGATGCTCGGGACTAATCAAAATAGCATCCGTAATTAACAGTCCAAATCCCAGACACAAACTGTCTCATTTTTGTTTGTCACTCTTGTATTTCTCTTTTTTCTGTGCCAATACTAGCATTATCCAACCTTTCCTTTTATTTTGGTAGAGACCTGGAATCAATTTCCAAAGCTACGCAGTTGGCACTTCCTGTTTGCATTCTAGTCTCACCCAACATCACCATGTTCTTGATGGAATTATTATACTGTTGATCTATCTAGTACTATAAATTGGGTAACCATCACTTTCTTAACAAATCAGTAACAACAAATTCCAATTCTTCTCATTCGTTTCTCCTATTGCAAATAAAGAAAAACAACCTAGATTATTTGGACAATCACATCTGAAGTATGTGACCTGGGTGTTATCTTTGATTCTGACCTCCTTCGAGTCCCATATCGATAACGTTACCAAACATTTTTGTTTACTTTAGCAACACTGGAAAAGTTGGCCCTTACTTCACACTGCAGGATGCTAAGTTGACCTATGATTTTGATTTCACTCTATTTTCATTTTCATGTTTTGTTTTATAATATTTTATTTAATTCTAATAACAACTCCTTGTTTTTATAATTTAGTCCCCTTACTTAACATGATTTCTCTTTAATACATTTCTTTATAGTTTCTTGCCATTCCTTATGAAACACTTTAATACATTTTAATTAAAGACATTCTGTTCTACACTATCCTTAAAAATGCTTCTTTGCCTCACATTCCATCAGGATTTTCTACATTTCTTCTGCATTCATGTACTTTCTCTACATTTCATCCTTTTTCTCTTATACTCCCTTCCTCCCTTCTTCCCTCATGCTATGGTAATCACCCTTGCTCTGAGGTCAGTTGGGCCAGATTGAAGAGAAAATGAAGGACATAGAAACTGAAAAGCTTGAGTGGAATGTCTGTGGAAGACCTTGCCTTGGGCATTTCCCAAATATCTTTAATACAATGGAGCCAATTTGCACCAAAACTGCTCCCCAGAGCATAGCAGTGGGAAGGAGCCTAATCCACTAAAAATATTTAAGCTTCAAATATCAAATACAGATAACCACCGATAACAAATGAACTTTAAAGGGAATCACAGGGTGAAGCCATTTTACCAGCTGGACCCAGAAAGTGCATGAGCTTTGTAATCCCAAAAATGTCAGTATCATATTTAATTGATCCCACATCTGCATTCGATTACCATTTTATGACTCATGATCTTTTCAGAGCCACGTAGCTAACGATTTGTGGTAAAGAGGAGTAACTAACTTCCAAGCAAAGAAAGTGAAAAACCTTTCCTAGGAAAATCAAGATCTTGTTTAAAAAGGCCACTGAAAAATGAGAGATGTGCAAAATTACTTGCTCTGTGGTTGATCTGTGGACTAAAAGCACCAGCACATTTGTGGATGGCGCTGCACCCAGACCGAGGATCAAGCTTTATCCAGTGTATACTCCCCTGTAGAGAGGCATTCACCTTCAGAGAGAGAGAGAGAGAGAGAGAGAGAGAGAGAGAGAGAGAGAGGGAGAATGTTTGGTACCACCCTGGATTCAGTAAACACTGTAATCTGGGTGGAGATGTTAAATAACATTTAGGATATTTGAACTAAGCCCTCAATGTGGACTGCTATGATACTAAATGATACTCTTTGAACAAGAAGCTAGCTACAACAGTCTCTGAGAGGTTGGTGTGTGTATGTGTTGGGTATACACAGTCAAAGCCTGAGTGATTTTCAGCCTTTTGGTGGAGCCTAAGATCATTCAGGTCTATTTGTCAAAGGTCTAGGAAGCACCACCCATAAGCCTCTGCTCCTTGCACAACTTCTAATTCTCAAGACACAGCATATACCTACACTAGACTATTCACAAAAAGTTTAAATCTCTAACCATTAAAGGCTGTGTGCTTGTTTCTCTGGAGGAACCTTAAAAAGATCTATGTAGAACCCTACAACAGAGTGTTTCCCTATCTGAGAAGCCCTATAGGAAGCTATGAATAAATAAAGAAAGAACCACAGCTGTATCACAAACATATGGACAGCTAGTATCTGATCACAAACTGAATTGAGACATATGTTTATGTCACCATGACATGTAGTTATCCTACAACTTGATCAAAGCATTGTGTGAGGAAATTACACCTAGCTAGCACGGTGCTAGTCATCATTACGCAGACTGCCCGTTTGTAAAATGGCTCCTTACCCAACATTATCATTGCAGGAAGATAGCATTTCAAAGTCAGTTTGGTGAATTATATTTTTATGATTTATGACCTAAAGTTTCTTTTGTGGCTGTTTGCTAGAATTCAGCCAAAGTGATCTGACAGATTTTCCCCACCACACAGATGAAATCATAATCTAATAGTAAAACTGAGGTTTCTAGGTAGAATTATAGGGCTGAGGGTATTGTTCATAAGCTTAAATGTGTCTATGATTGGCAGTTTAACAGTAAAACTCAGGTTACCATTAAAAGTCTCACAGTGCCAACACCATAAAGTCATTTGGTTAACATCAGCATGTTCCCCATTTAAAGGGCACTGGGAAGTTTCTCGATTCTAGACAAACCAAGTGGAGAACACGCAGGCTTCTCTGCACCTGATGAGCATCCTTTTGCACTATATTTTCAGGCCAATTTTGTGAATCAGGCCAATCAACTTGTCAAACAGTAGGAGTGGGAGTGGGTAGATTGGGTTAGACTTGGGACAGTGGAAACTTGAGGTTTGTAATTGAACTCCTGACCTGGTAAAGACCGAGAGATGGTGCGAGGGAGATGACCTCTCTCTGCAGGCGCCGTGGGGAGCAGGGAAGGAGATGGTGTCTGGATCAGCGTTGATGTTTGTCAGGATGAACATAACCAGCCTTTGTGGATGTGGATGAATGTGGCTTATTGTGCCTTTAAGAATCTCCATTCAGCCATTCAAACCAGACAAGGCTAGACAGGCATTCAGAAAGGGAGGGATGAGGGATGACATATCTTAATCAAAGACACTGGTGGGGCCACATATCGCAGTTGCTTGCACGTGTATGTGTGTGTGTGTGTGTGTGTGTCTGTGGAGGTTTACTGTATCTTTAACTGTTTATCTGATAAGAACAGGCTAAGGGAGGTCAGGGGTTCATGCATCACAATGATATCCCTGTACTTAGTTATCCTGACACATAAAGAAGCTAACACCCACCCACCCACCCACACACACACACACACACACACACACACACACACACACACACACACACACACACACTGCTAAGCATGAATAAAAGACTATCTTCTTATTGGAATCAACCTGTATCCACTGTTTATTTTGACAGTCGCCAGAGACTAGTGATTTAAGACAGTTTCAAACACTCGTAACACAAATTATGTGCTATTAAGGATCAGCTTGATTAAAGATCAGCGTTCTGCTGTACACTTTCACATCCATTTTTCCACAAATACCAAAAAGATTGATTCTCTGGATCTATAATTAGCCAAGGCTGGTCATCATAATGATTTTAACTTAAAATTGTAGCTGGCATTTTAATTTTTTAACACTAGTTTAAAAGTAATACAGAGAGCTATGTGTTTTACCCATAATGTCTGAGAACAGATCAATAGTTTAGATGCATGAATCCATACAGGAGTTCTTTATTAGCTGATAGTGTGATTTGGGTGGGGTTCCAGTCTTCTGTGACCTCTAGGACATTGTTGTCATGTCACCAAAATGTCTGTTTATCTGTCTGAATGTCTGTCTAGCTGTCTGTATGTCTGTTTCTCCTGCTGTCTTTCAGTAATAGACACTGGTTCGCTATGTCTGTTCCCTCTGATCTTGAACATATGGATGTACTTTTCAGGATTGACCTAAAGCTTGAATCTGTGAATATTGTCTTATGGAGTGGAAGATATTAGTGAGACATCAATGTGCTGCTTTCATAGAAGAATGGCTGATGAAATAGTGAGCTAAGAACAGCACCAGTCTTTACAAATCAGTAATAAATAATAGACTGTTTAGTCAGTGGGTCATAAACATGTGGTTTTGCTTGCTGAGTTGGCATTTTATGGCCTATAGACATACTAACAGAATAAAGATGGACAAAAATCTATAGCTAAAATGTCAAGATTAAATCTGCTGATCTGACTTTTCTCAAATGATCAGATAATGGTAAATCTTGTCTTGGCAAGTATATCATGGTAAATGGTTTCAAGCTAGTTTTGTTTATATGTCCATGATCAAATATTAGTGTCTAACTAAAAGTGTCTGTCATAAGAAGCCCTTAACGCCATACATGTCTTTTCTTTGGATTTTATATCCATATGCTACGTTTTGTGGTGTATGTCAAGTCAAGTGGGTTTTATTGTTATTCCTCTATATAAGTCATACACACACAGGACTAAGGCTCATCTCATGAGGAAAAAACTCCTCGTTTCACCGAACGATTTCCACTAAACAACTACAGAAAAAACAAACAGTTTTTTGGAAACAGTCATTTTCTTTAAGGCAATGTTGAACTTTCATTTAATGATTTGACATAAAACTACAGGACAGAAACCAAACAATTCAGGCTTAATATTCTGTCCTCTATCAAACCACACGGGGCAGTCAGAACTCACAGTATAAACCACACTCACAGTCCACGGTATAAACTATGCTAAAGGAAATAAATGACATCATTTTCAGGATCCACATGCCCTTTAAACCTTCTCCTTCTTTTTTAATACTCTCTGTCACTCTTTTTCATCCCGAGCTTTTCCCAGAGCCCTGGAGTTCCGGCTCACTTTCACACAGCTAAATCCAATCAGGAAAATCAACAGCTTTCCCATCTAGTCTCTTTAATCGGGGAAACAGGGTGGATTTCCAAGGTGCCTGATGGCCTTGTTTTGGTAAGAAAGGGAGAGCTGTTCTCGAAGAAGAGCCTGCGGAGCGAGGGATTAACTCTGCTGAACTGCAGGAAGGAAGAAAGAGCCGCCAACAGTTGGAACAAATTTGGACCAAGACTAGGTAAAAAAAAAAAAGTTTCTGGGAATGCTGGGAGATGTGGGTAAAGGTTATTTCTTTTTGCTCAAACATACACTTTAGTGCATGTTTCACCCTTTGTGCACATGTAACATTGTGGTTTTTGAAATTATTATACAGCAGTGTAATCATTCATTTTCATTCATTTCATTCATTGTTGTTTGAGTAAATGAATCAGTAAGTACAATAAGATAGTGAAGTCAAAATGGTTATTTCTCCTATATTCTCAAGCAGGATTGTATAAACATGAAAAATAAATATACAGCTCAGAGTTACAAACAGAGTATTAGGCCTTGTATTAATTTTTTGGCCACATGTGTAATATCTATTATGGTTTTTATTTAACCCCTTTCTCTTAAAGTACCTAAATTTCAGGCTTCAGATTTACGGTTAACTCTGCTGAACTGCAGGATGGAAGATTTACACTGATTAAAAGTACAGTTCTGCCATCTGTACCAACACCTTTACTTACCTAATTTTGGTAAGATTTGATTCAATCAAATATGCCCCATACCCCATAATAAAACTACTTTTATTTTTCCTGCATTTTCCTATTTCAATTTAATCCTTAATCCCTTGTGTGGTCATGTTGCTTTTACATCAATAAGTGATTATAAAACAGAAATAAATGAGATCAATTGAAATCTGATGTGAATACCAAGAAACATCTACACATTCAGAACACTTCTTATTCTTAACTTATTTGACAGAAAACAGCACTGCACAGTTGCACGACTTAAAGAAGTCAACATTAACAACTACAGAACCATACGTTACCATATGAACAAATTCATTACTCAGCCTGTGAAACTATACAGACTTTTGTCTCTATAACTACGTATCTGTACGTTTGTGTTTGTTTTTTCGCAGAGTATTTGAAACTGACAGTCTTTTTTTTCTACCAGCCGCAAGAGAGCGAGTCTGGAAAACGAACAGAGATGAGAGAAAACGCAAGAGTGTGTAAATGTCAGTTGTGAAAGAGCGGAGTGTGGGCGAGTGGTACAGAGGCGAACGGCTTTCCCGGTGCTGCTCACACACACACGCACACACACGCACACACACACACGCACATATACACCAAACACACTTTGTTTGTGGTTACACGCACAACCTTATCAAGTGGCTCTGACGCATGCTGCACTGCTCTTTGCAGCATGTGATTTCACACCTACACGCACGCACACGCACACACACACACACACACAAACTGATGTAGTGGGGGACACCTTCACACAATGTTGGCAAAAAAGATGAAACATGGTGATAAAAACATAATATAATCTCTAAATTAATACATAAACACCCAAACTCATTGACAAATACATGTTCTCAAAGCACTTCAATTTGTAACATACAAATATGGCATGACCATTCAAACCAAAGAAATATTCTTGTGTTCTTCTTGTGTAACTATGTCCCTCTTTTCCAATTCCTGCATCAACAATCTTCTCTGACTAACAGGGAAGGAATTGTATTGAAGTGTCTGTGTCAAAATATGTGAAAGCATAGGCTACTACACAGAGGTAAACAATGTCAGAGAGTAAGAGGGAAAGAAAAGGGTTAGTAAACTCCACTGTGACCTGTATGTGTTTCATGGTTTGATGATGTACTTGTGAACTTTAATGTTTGGGTTTATTCACCATTATCCATCACTGACTGTAACCATTATGCTACATGACTGTAAACAAGCACTGCTCTTTTAGCCTTATCTCATAGGAATTATAATGAGGAAGGGTGATTTCGACTCAAATCAAAACAAATTGCTCTCAAATTGGGTAAATTCTAACAGGAAAATTCCAAAAAAGTTTATCAGGAAAGGTTTTTGCGTTTGTTGCGTAGATGCAATTGCTGCAGACAATAATTCCATCATGTTTTCCAGTAATGAGAAAAAGGCCAAAACTAAATCAGCTCACTCAATACTTACTTATAACGAAAGTCATTGGGACATTCAGTAAACGTTTTATGCAAAACACATAAATCTGCACAATTTTCCATCTCAGACAGGAAAAAAAAAATTGTCAATGTAGCTTGAAGTAAACATGGAAGCGCTTACACTGCCAGTCAAAAGTTGACGCCCTGTAACATTTGTGATTAAAGTGCACTTGAGTTTAATAAAGCACTCATTTAGAGTCCCAGTAGAATCTGAGAATGGACAATCAGTCATTACATACAAAGATTTAGGTATTTGACCGACCGCTTGTTTAACTTGCAGATAGAGGCTTACCTGTAATAAAATATTTAAAAAAACATAAAGTGTTCAAAAACCTCTGACTGTATATCTCTAGCTTTTTTACGGATGGATACAAGATACCACTAAGCATGGATACCAGAAAACCTTGTTCCTGTGTTAAACAGTTAGCTAAATCTATGAAAAAAGAAAAACAACTCAGTGATGATTGCTGTATAAAAAAGAGTCACAGTTAAAATTTGGAATTTGTGCCTTACACCATTTACTGATGGAACAGCGTTTGAAGTAAGCAGCTAATGTTTCTTTCTCATTACAGGAAATGTGCTGAAATTATTGTTGATGGTAATCTCACATACACTACAGATGCAGTGAACAGAAATAATGTTTAAAAAAAAAAGCTGTATTTTTCATATGTATGAGGGTGGGGTCTGATGCAAGGCAGCAGAAGAATGGAGGTCTTCACACATCTGAATTCCCATCAAACAGAAGATAAAATGTCACCTAAAAACCACCAGGGCAGGTCCTCTGCTATCTAAAAGCCAAAAAAAAAAAATCCAGACAATGTGAAAACCTTTTTTTGTAGAGAAAAGCAAGAGGGGAAGAGGGTGATAGAGCAAGAGGGGAAGAGCAAGAGGGGAAGAGGGTGATACAGACAACAGCATTAGAGGACAAGACTGTGAAGAAACGAAACAATGATCGCACCACATGTAGGCTGTGGAAACCCACAAGCGAGGGCGACGTGAAAGACCACCCTTTAACAGAGCGAGTGGTACTGATAGAAAAAAAAAAAGTGGCTGGGAATCCCTCACACCTTGAAGATTTTGCCTACTTCACAGCCACATTAACCTTATAAGTGGGACAGACCACAGCAAACTCTGCACATTTAGCCGTGGGGGATTCAGACTCCCATCTGCAAAGTTTAGGGGTCAAACCACTAAAACATCACACTGACAAGCGTTTACCTTTCGGGTTTGCAGTGGGTTTTTTGTTTAAGTAAATATCATACAGAAATATTGTGAAATCCTTCTCAGGCCAGTCAATCAAAACCAATCAAACCATTTTCTGGAAAATGAAAACGTACAACAATGTTTCAGTGCAATGAAACTGGGTTTTTATCATCCCCTTAAAGTAAGAAAAATACATCATCACTACTGTTCAGCAGAATCTCCTCGGGCTTTCCCAACATGCTTTTCACTAGAGACCCCAGAGATGCAGGTGTGTCACACTGCGGTAAATGCAGATGACACATTTCAGAGACCGTACCTGTAGCTTCATGTGTAAGATTATATCCACATAACTGTGCTTTTCACATTACTGATCATGTTACACATAACCAAGGAAATCCTGCTAAGTAAGATGATTACATGAGAATTCCATATGTTCAGAATGAATATGGGCTAAAATGTTTAGAAAAATGGATTAGATAGATTAGATGAGTAGAGAACAGTGTTAGAGGTGCAGCTATAAATGTAAGTTTCACTGATTGACTCAGTGAGAGGCACAGAGTGGAGCGAGGGCAAAGGGCACTTTATTCGAAACTTTTTTTTCCCCTTTGGACACAGATCTTAGCCATGACACACTACACCTGCAACCTGGATTCAGTCAGTTTGCACCCATGTAGGAAAACACACACACACACACAGCCATCATACAGACAGGGTGAGAGCTGATGCAGGTTCTGATGGAGGTTTTGCAGCCATCTGGAGCTGATTAAAAAGGTCAGGTAGGATCAGCTCATATGTAGTTCTTTATGGATGGCCATCCTTACCTCCATCCTAACATCAATTTGCCTCCTAGAGAAGACAGAACATATGGCCAGACTGTAAAATAAACACATACAGAGAGAGAGAGAGAGAGAGAGAGAGAGAGAGAGAGAGAGAATTACTTTAAGCCAGACTTTCACTTGCTGGTCAGAGAAACACACTGACTCTATGACTCTACAGTAAAATTGAGTAGACACTACATCTCCTGTACAATCATAAATCATCACATATTCAGACTTACTGAGATCCTGGAATTCAAGTGTTCTATCTGAAATGTTAAGCAAAATGAGTTAATATAGTGTTTACATGTCTTTGACTACATGTAAGGAGTTTTACATGAAAAATATCATTTGAAAGTATAAAAATACTGTATATATAGTTGAAATGTTGTGTCTGCTTTTACCTTACTGAGGCTCAAATTTATAGATTAAAATCTTAAAATCATTGAATTATCAAACAGAACATTCCAATGTCTCATATGCAAAATATGCCTAGTAACTCATGCATAAAAAAACATGGTGTAATCTGGCTTGTTTTGCTGTCTTATGGTGACCTTTTCTGCCCTTTTCTGTTTACCCAAAACCTAAAACTACCGAAGTGGAAAGCACAGTGCATGTATAACTGGTCATGCAGAAGCCTTGATTTTATGCTATAGATGGTCTGGAACTAATCAACTTCTACTCCATCCACTTGATTTCATACTGAAGCTAGACAGGTCTAGACATCTTTGTGTATACTGCAAAAAAAAAAAAAAAAAAAAATCTTGAATGTAGCCAAATTGATCTAGTATTTCCTATTATATGATTACAATAAACCAAATATTAGATTATTAAACCCATATCTAGACATATTTCACTAATTTAAAGCATTTTTTAAATTCTATTGGTAGATAATTTTGCTTCTTTCTAGACATACAGTAAATACTTAAAATTATCTGCCAATAAAAAAAGGCTTTCTCATGCTTGAAATTACTAGAGAAGTTCTAGAAATATGTTTAATAATCTTGTATTTGGTATATTGTAATCTTAAAATAACAAATACTAGATACAATTCTCTAGATTCTTTCACTTGCTATGATTTTTTTTTTTTTTTGCAGTACAACTCAGTAGGATTGGAATTGAGAATGGCCATGCAGTAACACACATCTGCACTGTGTATTTAAGGGTTTAGGTTAAGTGTCATGTAGAGGTCAACAGTCCAGTGGAGAGTTGTCTCTGTGTGTGTGTGTGTGTGTGTGTGTGTGTGTGTGAGAGAGAGAGAGAGAGAGAGAGAGAAGGTCATTCTAATGATGGCAGTCAGGTCCACAGTGTTGATTATCATGATACATAAACAAGAGAAACATAACCTGGGCCACACACACACACACACACACACACACACACACACACACACACATAGTGGGTCAGCTGAGATCACAACCCTGGAATAGAAAACAGCATCTTAGTCTCACATTTCACTGCAAGCTGTCACACACACATACACACACACACACACACACACACACACACACAAAACCACCCACACACCCACACCCAAAGCACTATGAGGAGGCACTTTATGAGAAGTTGCAAAGAGGCCTATATGTATAAGGGTCAAAGATTTATTTTTTTTTTATCATGGATGTAGTTTATTCTGCTAAAAGTAATTTTAGAAATTATATATAATAGATAACTTTGAATATTTTATAATATATCTTCACTTCTCTGTCTGCTGTTTTATAACATTACAATTATAACATAAAAAGTCTCAACAAAATTACTATCAATAGCTGTGGTATATTTTTAAGAAACTCTCATTTTTATATTTTGATGTTTTAAAAACCCCTTTGTTTGTGTGTGTGTGTGAGGCTCTTAATTCGCTATTTTGAGTTGTTGAATTAAAGAATGCCAAAGTTTTGGTTAATTTGATGCACTCTCCTTTAAACAAAATGTGATATGTTGTTACTTCCATTGCCCTGAAATGAAATTCCATAGATTTTATGAGTGTGTTTCTCGAAAAATGAATTTCAGTGTGATATATTGTGGTTACATCAAACTGTTAGACAGTAGTGTTGGACAGAGGTACTCCCCTCACTCAAGCTGATATCGCACAAGAACAATCAAGGTCAGAATTGCACATAACTGAGACAGTGGCTGTTTTCAGCAAAGTCCCTGCATGTGCATCTCACTCACAACCGTCCAAGTAGTGTATAAGTCTATAGTTACATGTGAGGGGAAGCTATATGCTCTTGGATGAGAGTGCTTTCTTCCCTCTTCCATATACAGTCATGGGAAAAAGAAAGTACACCCTCCTATCCCATACAATGTTTTTATTTACCGGGTATAATTAACAGTTGTGTGGACCTCACCAACTTCTATAAGCAAACAAATCACATCAGGTGACAACAATAAAACAACAGATTTCAAGATGTAGTCATTTTTGCCCAAAATGTAAACCAACATTCAGAAACCAGATAGGAAAAAAATAAGTACACCCTATAATTCAGTAACATGTAGAACCACCTTTAGCAACAATAACTTGAAATAACCATTTTCTGTAGGAGTTTCTCACATTGTTTTGAAGAAATTTTGGTCCACTCTTCTTTACAACATTGCTTCAGTTCATTGATGTTTGAGGGCATTCGTTTATGCACAGCTCTCTTAAGATCCTGCCACAGCATCTCAGTGGGATTGAGGTCTGGACTTTGACTTGGCCATTCCAACATCTTGATTTTTTTTCTTCTTTAGCCATTCAGATGTCAATTTGCTGGTGTGCTTGGGATCATTGTCCTGTTGTATGATCCAATTTCAGCCCAGCTTAAGCTGCTGGACAGATGGCCTCACATTTGTCTCAAGAATATTCTGGTATAAAGTGGAGTTCATCATTGTCTCAGTGACTGCAAGTTTCCCAGGTCCTGTGGCTGCAAAACAATCCCAAATTATCAGCCCTCCACCACCATGCTTAACAGCTGATATGAGGTGTTTGTGGTGATACACAGTGTTTGGTTTTTGCCCAACATGGCGCTGTGCTTGATGGCCAAACATTTCCATCTTGGTCTCATCAGTCAAAAGGATGTTGTTCCAGAACTCTTGTTGTTTGTTCAGATGCAATTTTGCAAATCTAAGTATTTAGGATTATAAACCTAATATTCTTTTTAGAGAGAAAGGACTTTTTCCTAGCCACCCTTACATGAAAGCCATACAGTCTTTAGACTTGTTCAGTCTTTTTCTGATTGTGCTGTCATGAACATAAATATCTAATGTGCTTACAGAGGCCCGTGGGTCACATGATGTAGCTCTTGGGTTTTTCTTTATATCTCTGAGCATTAAACGGTCTGAGCTTGGCCTGGATTTGCTGGGATGCCCACTCCTTGGAAGAGTCTTGAAGGCTCCCCATTTCTCCATTTCAACAATCCTTCACAATGTAGAATGGTGAATTTCAAATTGTTTGGAGATGGCCTTATAACCTTTTCAAGATTGATGAGCAGCAACAATTGCTTCTCTCAGGTCATGGCTGATGTCCTTTCTTCTTTGCATGATGTAGACACACACCTGAGTGGTCTAAAACAAAAACTGCTAAAAGTTCCACTTTTATAGAGGTAGTCACAGTTCTTGATGATTAACTAATCTTGTATATTTCATTAGTAACACCTGGGTGCTAATTACTCTCTTGTGGAAGTAGGAAGGGTGTACTTATTTTTTCCTACCTGGAATTTTTTTTTACTTTTTGGGAAAAAAAATGACTAAATATTGAAATCTGTTGTGTGTTTTTTGTCACCTGAGTTTATGTGCTTGTATATATAAGTTGGTGAGGACCACACAATTGGACCCTGATAAATAAAAAAATAGACTTGAAGTAGGGTGTACTTCCTTTTCCCATGACTGTACATGCTCACAAACAGTTAACATTGGGATTTGAACTCCCGACAATTGTGCTTTATCCTTGTGCCCCTGAGAGGAACTCTAAACTGAAGGGTGGTGTATATTTATCTGTTAGTTTCTAATTATATTCATAAATAGCTTCAATATATTATTGTTGCCATACATTTTGTTAAGTATAATTTAGTAAATAGCAAAATCTACATGAGACTCAGACACAAATACAATGCAAAACTCAATGATGCCTACGCAGGGACTACTTAAATGTGGTAAAGCCCTTGAAAGCATAGCTTAACACTGGCTGTAACCTGACCACAGTTTGACCACGACCCCCTTTAATCTGATCAATGAGGGGTCATAAATCTCCTTCACTACAGATTGACTTAATGACTTTGGCTGCTCCGTGTCCTCTTTATACACTTCAGCTCCTCACCTTTGACCTCTTCCCCTACAGCAATATAATATTGTGGAAGAGTGTTCCACAGTGTGAGCTGAAATTGCTCAAATTGATTTCATTCAACCTAAGGAAAATTTTGCCTATAAAAGGTTTCAGATCACACGTACTCTCGTTTTTAGGATAAAAGGACATACTAACATTGATTACTAAAACAGATTACTGGATTACCAGCATGCTTCTCAATGAGTATCGGTTTTGGTTACAATAACACTCTTCTGTGAGTGTCTCACATTTTGAATTTGACCATCTTTGACTTTTTGCCTGACCTCAGCTGCTCTCACTGTCCATATTGTGACAGTGTTGTAGGGTTTACATCAGGCCTGGTGCAGTCTGAATCACTTCATGTGTGTATGTGTATGTTGGTGCTATGTGACTCTTGTTGTCTCTGGAGGCAGCTAAATGGCTGCTGGAATGGTGTCAAGTGTTTGGCTAGAAAGGGATCATAGTACAGCCAAGCTTTATTACAAGCTTTCTTGCTATTGTTTGTTCTGTTTTCAGATTGTCCCCTTGGATTTGTGACTTAAAAACAAATAAAAATCAGTCACTGTTGCTTTGGCATGAAAATATTTCAGTCCCCATCTGAATACCAACAAATAATATCCCAAAGAATAAGAAGTACAGATGAACAACAGCCTGCGTTCTTTGATAAGAGGCTGACTGGCACATGCTTCTGTCTCTCTGTTGAATATCTGTTCAGTGGCGTCACTATCACAGAGGTGTTCTTGATGGTTGCAGTATTTTGTATGGTGAATACCAGGCTTTAACACTGTGTTGTGACTGCGCAGAGACATGTTTTAGAGAGAGTGTGACATCTGCTTATCTAGTCAATGGTCAGGACTAGGTATGCTTGGCATCTCAGCAGTTCATTAATGCTTGGGGCTTGGCTTTTGACTGACTTCCTGTTTGTTCAGGTCATATGCTTTTTGTGATATAGACCCATAAGGTATGTCACTTTCCAAATGTGTCAGAAATGCTTTTAGTAGGAGAATAAAAAGTATTAAATGAAATTGTTAATTGTTGTGATTCCATTAACTAAGGTTATGTGAATATTCTTAAGATGGTGCAACAAGATATATGGGCAGCAAGGTGGTAATGCGGGTAGTCAATCCTGAGCTTGGGTTGTTGTCTGTGTTGGGTTTCACATATTCTTTCCATTTCCTCTGAGTTCTAAGGTTTCCTCACCCATTCCCAAACATGCAGTCAGGTTGATTAGCTATGCTAAATTGCCCCTAGGTGTGAATGAGTTAGCAAATATTTGTATGGACCAGTCCCATCCAGAGTGTACTCCATCTCACGCTCTGCCCCAGGATAAAGCAGTTAATGAAAATGGACGAATGAATGGTACAACAAGAATGGTACACCATTGGTAAAACACACAGAAGACACTAGAACCTACATGAGATTCATCATTGTTTTGGTTTCCATCAACCATCATATTATTAATTATCAAACATTTCCACCTCAGCCAAGTGTGTTTTTATTTTTTTGCAATATTCTTGGAAACTTCATGAAGATTAAATAGATGGAAATTTACTACTACAGCAGTGCATCCTATCTTGGCCTTGTTCTGTATTTCTTCTCAAGACGATGATCTTTCGCCATAATTATGTAAATCATTATACCTTGATGATATCTGACAGTGTTTAAGAGGGATCTCTTTCACATGGAACAGACTTGAACTGGAAGTCCATCAGACAATAAAGAGAAGCAGCCAGACCACTGAGATATCAATACGCACAAGAGCAGACATAACAAGCAACCATGTTTGTTTTTTCTCCACAATGGTCACTCTGCTATTCCTGCTCCAACGATTGTTTCTCAGTTTCAGATGAAAGGGACAGAGGAAGCTTAGGTACAGGAAACAGGAGGTGAGAAGAGGGATGTGGTGAAAAGATGGTGTGAATCCCTGAGATGAAGAGACTTTTTTCAGTGGAGTATGCTTGAAACCTCTCTAATACCAGATAAATAGCTGTAGTCTGAGGAAATTTCTATAAGCTCTAAAGTAAAAGCAGGTTTATTGGGATCTTAACAACACAGAATGGAACATATACCATCCAACTAAATGGATGATACAGCTCAAAGAGCCATGTATGATAAACATTGGTGACAGGTTAGACTGGTAGCCCCACGTTTCTCAAATAAACATACACACTCACTCTACTGGGACTGCATATGCTATTACTTGATTCTGCAATCAGTTAAGCACAATCAACTCCGCTAACCTTGTAGCTTACCTTTAACCTGACCTCACAATTTTCCCAATGGAAAATTCCCATCACAGAACTGGTTGAACCCCATACCTTCATGGGGTGCACACACACACAGACACACACACACACCACACACACACACACACACACATATATATATATATATATATATATATATATATATATATATATATATATATATATATATATATATACACACACACACTCACTGGGGGGAGAGTAAGATTCAGCTGTTGATAGAGTTGATAGAGTAAAATGCACATATGTATCTCTTGACCTCTGACTATGGGGGTCCTGTGCGTGTGTGTGTGTTTGTGTGTGTGTGTGTGTGTGTGAGAGAGAGAGACAGAGAGAGAGAGAAAAGCCCCTTACCACCCACATTTGTCTTGTGGCAACGACACCAAGCCCCTTTTCTGTCTAAAGGGAAGGAATGGGAAAACAGGAGTATGTGAATAATTTTAGGTGAGAAGGATTTTTATTTGTGCCCTAAGGCATCTTTTACAGATTTCTGATTAGTCATTTCTATCTCTGAATGAAAAGCATATTTTTACACTTCACACATTATAGCTGGGAGATGCCAGTATGGGTTCATATTGAATTACATAGAAGTCTGGAGTGGTGAAGTTTACATTGGCTACATAAACTGTGCTACCCAAGGAACATGCACTCTTCATAGGGGAGCAGGTCACGATGACCTTCTTAAGAAACACTGAGAACCAGAACGAATCATGGTCACCCACATAGATGGCAAACACATCCACTCATATTACAAATGTCTAGAGTTAGTAGAATACACAGAGAATATATGATACTCCCTGGTGGTTTCAATAACAGTGGGAGCTGACCTAAGGCCCACTTCTAGACAGAGCCGAGCTCAGTCAAGCTCCACTGCTTTCTCCTTCTTCTTTTCAACATCTGTACAATAATACAGCTTGTCACAAGTACTGCTGTCAAGTGGCCAGAAAAAAATCAGAGCCATACTCACTGATACACTAGTGCTTGGGTATATACCAAATGACCAAATAAACTAAATGTCCACACTCTTTAACAGTCTATGCACATGAGAGTACAGAGTACCCTGTTTCTACATATATATCTTTCATCATGTATAAATATTATCTTTGTACATGTTGTATGTGTGTGTGTGTGTGTGTATGTCTGCATTTATATGTGGATGACACATCTATACAAAGATAACAGCTTTGGTTCTACGTAAGTCAGTGCCAGGGTAATATTCTGTGACAGTGGTACCATCTCACACTCATACAGTACTTGCGCATAGGATTCAGAGTAGACTAAAGCCTGGCACTGAAACACTCGAGGGCAGCAACAGTAAAAGACAGTCTTATACACAGAACCAAAGCAAAGGATAATGCATATTACACTCGGAGTTGATGGATGAGATTTATTGTTTTGTTTTGCACAGACTAAGTAGGGCAGACCTCTGACAGACAAATCTGTGCAGTACATTAGCCCTTAAACTGAGAGGGCAAGAATAATAAATATGATTACTTTGAATATGAAAGTGTGTGTGTGTGTGTGTGTGTGTGCTTGCACAACACCTAACCAGTTTCCCAAATCCCCAGAAAGATTGGTACACTCAGTGTCTGAATAGACACAGTCACTCAATCATTCACTACTGATCTTAGCCAGATTACAACACTAATACGAGATAGATGTATCCAACAGAATTAATCATTGGGAGCATGATCTGAGGGCATTCTCATGGCCACTAGAACAGCATGCTCATGAGCATTTATAAGGGGTCATTAACATTACTGCGTAAGGACATTATGCCCATATCCATTTAATGTGCTTACACAACTGAGAATTATGGAGATTGTGTTTCCAATTTAGGTCTGAGTTTTTCAGTAATGTGTACAGTGGGACAATTTATTTCAATCCATTTTTAGAGGGAACCGCACTCTTAATTTGCCCTTTCCCTAGGGTTCTTGTGTGTGTTATACAGTAGGTGAGTCTTATCTCTCTGCTGAGTACTTACATACTGTATATGAAGCATAGCTGTACGTCATTAAAAATGCTACATTTCAGATCATAGGGAATGTGTAATGATGAAAAAATAATTCTAAGTAATAGAGAACAGGTGGGAGATGGTGACTGTGACTCAACAGTTAAAGCCAAGAAGTGGCATAAAACCCCTTGTTTGACACACACATATCGGGGCACCAAATGTAAAATGTTGAATACAATTCTATCTGACTCTTTTTTTAACATTTGAGGCCATTTTGATACATTTAATTAATGATTCATTTCAAATTATATTTTTAAATTTCAGTGTAAATTTTTAACTCTCTACAGCTGTCTGTCTGTAATTTCATAGCGTAGACTAATTTCAGGATTTACCAGTTGTAGTTATGGCATTGTGGTCCCAAACGAGCACCTTGAACTCCCAGACCTTTAAATAACCAGACCTTTCATTCATTCAGCATGAAGTCTCTCTCCCAGCTCAGCTCTAGCGATAACTCTAAGCCTTTGTTCTCTGTTTGCTTTTTTTGGTGTTGATCATGTTTGTTTTAATTACTTTGATTCTGCCCTAGTTCAGTCTGTTTTCTGATTGCCTGACCTTCTGCATGTTTTTGGCAATGTTTTTTTTTTTGATTTGCCTGTTGTATTGTTTGCCAATTGTGTTTTTCAGTAAACTTGCATTTGCATAATACAAAAGCCTCATTTCTGACACTCACACTCTACTACTGTAATGAATTACACGCACTCCTCTACATTCCCCATCAAGTGCATTCTGCATATTATTCCTCATAAGTCATGCATTCTTCCTCATAAGACATCTCATATGATACACAATTTTGGCATGATGCTACTGATAAGACAGTGTTTAAAAAATAAGTTAAAAAATTATGATTTTCACCCTGCAGATGAAGTAATAACAGTATTTTAGGGGTAGGGCTTGCAGTTAGTACAAAAAGATATGGGGACAGTCCTTACACCTTTTGGGTGGTATTAGTACCAGAAATACATAGGGAAAAATCCCTATGTATGTTTGAGAGAGGGCACCTGAATCTTTTTTTCCCTGTCTTTCTCTTATCTGCCTACATATCATTATGTACATCAGTGAATAAATTAAAGATACGGTTAGGAGCTCAGTAAGTTCAGTCACCCATGATAACAATAACAGTCCATATTCAAATATCCCCTACTAAAAGGCACTCTGAAGGTTATTAGAGCAAGCTTTTCTAGCACTCCTGTTTAGCTTAGATACTGTTTACTATATGCTCACAAAGATTCAAAAGAAAAGGACTGTCCTAACATATGTACCTTCTTGATTACATAAAGGTATAGTATATGATACGCAGCTTCCATCTTTAAAGGAAAATCTATATTGCATTTGTTTATAACCTTGTTTTTTGAAACCCAAGTGACTGTAATCACAATCTAGTCCTCGACATACTTTTGGAAACTATATTAGAACCAGAGTCAACCACTAAACACACTGAGAATCCTTTGTGTCAGGAAGAGAAGACACAAAGCACCAGAACAGGCAAAGGAAAACCAAATCAGTACACACACTCTTGTATTAATGTCTTTGTGTGCTATTTCTATTGACTTCTGTATCAGTGTAGTGAAATGACTCATGCCTAACCCTAAACTTAATCTACTCCTAGTCATTTAGGTTTTCACATAAAACCTACAAGTCTATCTGGACTGCTAGGGCAGTTTGTCCTCTTTCCCATCCTTGTATTTTTGAAGGGTTGAGGAAGTGGATTCAATATGCTGATTATGGTGCTCTAATTCTTTCTGCATCTCTAATCTTCATCGTCAAAGAGAAAGTGTTGAGGCGCACCATCAATGATGGTATTTCTAATATTATTATATACGCATTTCTAATTTAGCCAAGATTGCCAAGACTGTGTTGCTGAACAAGGCAACTATTGTTTATTGGTGAGTAGCAGTGTGGGGACTGAGGACACTCTGTAGTAATCTTAAAATCTGAGAAAGTACCTTCAGTAATATCTTGTGTGTATTGCTGAAACTTTATTCACTTTTTCAACCTTTTGTGTATTTCTGCCAGAATAGGGAGTTCTTTGGTCTGCCAAGCCCCAATGGCACAATGTAATTAGTGGCTTGTGAAGGCTATGAAAATACTGATGTCCTCTGGCACTGCAGGCCTCAGTGAGGAATGAAGTGAACAACAGATACAGCTGCAGAGCCTGCTAGGAAGAGAAAGGTAAGCTCCTTCACCACATTGCAGTGTCAGGGACAAAAGTGGGCACAAGAATCCCAAGGAAGAGTAGACATTGCTTTTACTGCACTGGAATGCAGATTAAAGGAGCTGGCAGTGAACATGTGCAAATGGTTGATAACAACATAGCAGTGGCTACTGAACACACGGTCCGCATGGTATCGTTTACAATTTCATTGTTGGCCACCGTCAAACACAGGGGTCTGTCCTACAGAAGGCTATACTGACTGAAGTGCAGGTGCTATTAGAAAAACAGACATTAGAAGTAGAACATGGACCAGAAATCTTGATCATATTTTTTAATATACAGGATTTGATGATCCCAAAAAAGGAGTCAGAATGCATAAGCTGTGTGGTTAGTATTGCAACATTTTCAGGAACCCCTAAAAGGGTCACATCATACAACACCATAATGGTTTTTACAACAAACACCAGGGCAACAAAATAGTACTTCCTGTCTCTGAGAGCTGTTTACCTACTGGACCAGTATCATCAGACAGCAGATGTGCTGTCTCATAGCAAGCCTGTACCTGGGGATTGGCAAATCCAAAAGAAGGTGGTTTAGCTTATTTGGAACACCTAGGGCAAAGGTGAAGTCTATCTGTTTTGTTACTAGACAGACAAGTCACTGCCCAGTGTGGTTCATGGGCAGGGCAGAAACAGAGGTTTTGGGGCAGGATGTGTTGCTGCATGATTGGCCATGTTGACAGCTGTATGCCTGCCATTACGCCGACTGTTATGGATGACACTGCAGTATATACAACAGACTAAGCATCTAGTGTTAATGATAGCACCATTCTGACCAAACAGACCATGATTCCATCTGTTAATGTTACTGACAGGCCCTGTGTCCCCACTACTCACTAGACCAGACCTAGTTTCCCAGATGAACAGGCCACTGTGGCACAGCAAACCACACACCTTGAAAAACTATCCTCATCCTTAATTATTAATGGTCAGAGTGTGCATTGGTCTTTCATTTTCTTTCTCTTTCATTTGAAGTTGTTACTGTCCTTTCCTTTTTGTGCTGTACCATCTTTTTTCTTTTTTCTCTCTGTTTCCATCACCCCTTCTTGCTATATTACAGCCTTGTGAATGGAATAATGATGATAACAAACTGACAATAATAATTATCTCAGTTCCATCAAAAAAACAAAAACAAAACAACAACAACAACAAAAAAAAACAAAAACAAAAAACAAATAGATATGACCCTTGGGAGTTCTCAATGGGTCAGACACACTCTGGTGCAAGGTAGGATTTGGAATTGGTACTAAGCAGCTTGTGAACTTGCCAAACCCAGAATTCCTACCAAAGATGTTGATATTGCAGAATACCAATACACCTATCAATGTATCTGTGCTTGCAGGCCAGTGTTCTGTCCAGTGATGGCTATCAAGCACAATGTAGAAGTGACTGCAAACTGGCAGGTCACTGAGAAGCTGGTTGTGTTCTTTGGTGACAAGTTAGCCCAATGAGTAAAGGAAGCGATTGCACAGGCATACACAAAGGCCTTTCGCACCTCGGGAACCTTTTCATAGTACCTGAACTAATTGTGGAACTACCCACTTTTTGGCATTTTCGCACCTCCGGAACTGGGTGCGATTTTAGTACTGGACTGCCTTTTTCAAGAACCAAATTAGCTCCTACTCCGGAGCAGGGTCTAACCAGCACAACTGGTACTATCCGTGACGTAAGTAGACGTTGATTGGCCAAATGCATACGAAAACGCCCTCACCCGCCATGATTTAAAACGCTGTGTAAACATACTGTAGTGTCAACTTATTTCGCAAGTATGGAGAACAGCGATAGATGGATGCGAGACACAACAAAAACACAGCTCCGATCACAGCGTCCTCCATCCTCCGGTTGTTCACGTTGTTCTGCTTTGTTTCCGTTGTTGAATGCCGCGCACAAATGACGTCGCTGTCGACCGGCTTACGTCACTTGCTAGTGCCCACTGTCGGTGCGAATGCAACCCTTTAAACGGTACTGGGGAATAGTTCTTGCAAAATCGCCCAGTACTTTAGTACTTGTAAATTTAGTTCTGGAACTAAAGCGGTGCGAAAGGCCCTAATATGGCTATCACTTGGGTCCCACTAAGAGGAACGTCACTTGCATATATTTATGAAATGGTGACATGAAGTTCACCATCTACCTTCATCTACTTTATCACAACTCATGTGCTGTGTGGTGAGTTTAAATGATCCTCTCAGTAGATTACAACATTACAACTCTAGTGATTCTTATCATCAAAAGAGTATAATATCAGCACCAGGAGCAATTCTCAATCTCAGTGAAAGCAGAATATTGAGTGATTCCTATCGTCCATAAAAACAATTTGAACACCTTAAGTGATTCTCAATCACAACGTCTTTATGCTATTTATGAGTGCTGCCTGTTACTGTCTGCTCAGGTGTGCCATTAGCGTATGTTAAAAACCCTTGTGATAAATTTGATACACAGGCCCCACTGTTGCACAGGAAATTGTCCTGGTGCATAACAAAAGGAATTAGAAAGGAAGATTACATACACTGTGTGGCCAAATGTTTGTGGACACCTGATCATCACACCTATATGTGCTTGTTGAACATCATATTCCAGATTTAGTCCCCCTTTGCTGTTATAATAACCTCCACTTTTCTGGGAAGGCTTTCCACTAGATTTTGGAGTGTGTCTGTGGGGATTTGTTTTCATTCAGCCACAAGAGCCATAGTGAGGTCAGGCACTGATGTTGGGTGAGGAGGCCTAAGGGGCAGTCAGCATTCCAGTTCATTCCAAAGTTGTTTATTGGGGTTGAGGTCAGGGCTCTGTGAGTGCAGGACACTCACGTTCTTAGACACCAACTTTGGCAAACCATGTCTTAATGGATCTTGCTTGCTGATCTTGCTGTGCACAGGCGCATTGTCATGCTGGAACAGGTTTGGGCAGCTTAGTTCCAGTGAAGGGAAATTTTAATGCTACAGCATACTGAGACATTCTATATAACTGTGTGCTTCCAACTTCATGGGAACAGTTTAAGGAAGGCCCACATATGGGTGTGATGGTCAGATGTCCATAAACCTTTGGCCAGAGTGCAGGACTGCCAAGACCACCTGAAACACTCAGGTTGATGCGAATGGCTAGAGGACAAGTGTGACATAAGAGGGGCCTTTTATAGGCTGCACATGTAAGGCTGCACACGTTTTTGCTATTAGTACTCTGCAAGGAAACGGGAAATGCGAAAACTAGGTACAAAGGAAACCACCCTGGCTGTCCTGTACTCAGTCATGGAACCACAGTAACATATGCAACCTTCTGTTTTTGTTAAGAAAAGCCCAATTTCCGTAATGAGGACCAGTCAGACACATTCAAATTTGTCATCTATTTCAATCATTACAAGAATATTTGGTCCCCACAAAAACACACTAACACATACTACAGTCTAACAGAGCACCCAGATATACTGAGCTACCAGATCTGATGCACCTTGGAAGATCTCAGCTTTGGCCATATGTGTGTGGTTAGCACCAGGGTTACAGCCACATGTGTACCTGCCAGTTGGCATACAGTATGAAGTGCAACAATTCCATTTGCTTCCAACAATCTAATATGGACTTTAATGAATACAATGTTCTTCTAGGTAAAATTCATAAATTTGGACATAGAGTACATTAAGCTTCAGTTGTTGTATTCCAACCTTTTTTATTTTTCAAGTACCCCAAAGTATACAGACAAGATCCAATCTCATATTTTTTTTTCATGAAGGAAAGTTGAAAAATATCCAGAAAAGCATTTATGTTTTTTTATGAAGTCAACGTATTCCCTCTGCTTTTTGCATTGCATTTTGTATTGGTGTAAAAGACTTACATTTCCATTTTTGTCCCTGTCATTCCACTTCACTGAATGTCAACATCACTCTCAGAGCATCTAGAAAGAGTCATCTTGAGAGCTTTAGCTTGCACCAGTGGAGTAAATGCCACTGGCATCATTGTGGAAAGCCCTGGCTAGGTAAGTGGCTGAGGAGAGAATTTTCTTCTCTTCTTGCCAAATGTGTGGCTGGAAAAGAATCGTCTCTTTGCCCTATGCTGCAGCAAAGCTTAAAGCTCCAGGAAATTTTGCTTGGACTTCAGAATCGACAAAGCTGTCACAAATAACTGAGTTTCCACACTTATCCACTATTTTGCTGAGGTTGTGGGCTCAACCCCTTATGTAGGATTGGTATTCATCTTATATTTATATTCAGCTTTGTGTGTTTTGTTCCTGCTGAGCCAACTCTTTGATGTGGTTATCATATCTCTGGAGTGTCTGTGTCCCATATGGGAACATCGCATTTATCATCTTATCTTAATTAAAATAAGATTATTTACGCACTACATATTTTGATTTACACCACATACCTCTTATTTAAGTGGCCTGAAAACAAACAAATCTGTCACTGTGCTTTATAGTCCCCCATTTTGTGCCAATGGACAAAGAAATAGGGAACAGTGAAGGGAGAAATAAAGATTAATATATATTAAGAGATTCTAATAATCGCCCATAGTAACTCAGTGGTACTTTGTCACCATGTGTCAGATGTTCAAACATATCCAGACCTCTGTGTGCACGTAACAATTTGTTTGGTTTAATAAGAGAGGTGTTTATCTTGGGTCAGATCAGACAATGGCTAAATTGCATGTTGATCACATCATGTGGAGAGGATCTGTAGGGACATCACTATAACTGGACTGTTATGCTGATACCATTACATGGGTCAATGGCTCAAAAATTCAAACCGCTTGTATGTGTGTTAACTGAGATCTTATTATCTAACAAAACAAACGTGTTGTGTTTTCCCTCATTATTAGCTAATTATAGAGGCAACACTGATCCTCCTCGCCTCACTCTGTCCTTGACAGTAAAGTTCACTTTAATTAGGACTTAACCACATTCAGAAGGGAACACAATGATGTTTCATTTATGTTGGTTTTTAGATATAAGTTAATTAAGGTACTTTAATGATACTGGACAAGTAGTACTCTAGAGAATGGCAGTAGATGGCAGCAAGGAGGAAAAAAAGATAAAAGAAATCCAAATAACACATTCTTGTTCTCTGAAAGACCATATCATTTGAAAATAAACTGAACTAATTAAAAACTTCAAAAAGACTCCAACGTGGCATATAGAAGGAAATTGGCCAGTTTTATTGTACAAGGCAGGAACAATACAAAATCAGTAGTTATCCAGCTGAACCAAACCCACTACACAAATACAGAACAGGCAGGAAGAACACTGTTGAACCAGATGTACGGCAGTTTGTGTAGTTCTTTTGAACCAGTGTCCAGGGCACATAGCCTTAACAGGAAAGACTGGCTTGGCTGCCCAGAAAGAATTTGTCTAATACACCCCGAGAACTTCTGCGTTTCCCATGATGCCTCTGTGTTCTGGTTTTGGATATCTTACAAGATTTTTTGGTCAATGGACAGGCATTATTGTGACTCAGTTTGTAGCTATGGTGATACATGCTGAAATAACCAGCAAACGGACAAGTCCTCAAATCCTGCCAAGTGTCCCCTGCAATGCTCTGTCATGCAGAGATAGTATGACAGAAGGACATTATGCCAAAACAGATATCACCAAGCATTTTGCAAGAGCCAAAAGGAGACAGAGACAGCTATATTTGAAACAAATAAAAGGGTTTATTTTACAGCCACACGAGCATTCTTTGGCTGCCAAGATGTCTTCCTGTCTTTGTGGAGGGAAAATCAAGTGTGATCATGTGTATTTTTCGAGTGCATAAGCAGAAAACGAGTGTCCATTTTCCCACTGGGTAAGCAGTTAGAGCTACTGGGGCTTCATTGAGGGCTCCTCTACTGTTGTGCTTGGCAAGAGGAAAGACATTTCTTCAAGCGGAATTATGGACCAAGCAAACCAATGGAGGAGCTTTAATAGCTTCTGGTTTTTCTCAAAGCTTTGGGCCTGGTAAACGGGAGCAGATAACAGTAAAAGTAACGGTTTCCTGGTTCTCTGAGTATCCTCAGTCTGTGCACATAGTAGTACACTATTAGAAGACTATTAAGAGTGGTAAATATGAGACTTTGCAGCAGGAATTCTTTTCAGTAGTTGCAGTGGCAGGGTGAATGAAATGGAATAAATATGGCACTGGGGAACCTGGACACGACAGTGTTATAACAGAGACAAAACCAAAAGGGCTGAATATATGAGATAAATTAATTCTGACAGCTGAACATGTTAAAATAAATATGTTATCTTTCTTCTAATTTGTCATATAAACATACATCTCCTTGCCTACTTTCATCCGCTGATAAGGGTTGAGCCATTTTTAAGGGCCAACCCAACTCCAAAGTCTTTACTATGACAGCCAAAGGTAACACATCTAATGGCTATAATAACCCCCTAATTACAGCAGGCAGATAATTCCTTCACTGTTACCCAGAATTACCTAGCTCTCAGCCTGCGATGTCTCTGGTAATAATACCAAACACATTGATAGATATCAGAACTTCAGTTTCTACACTCTCATACATAATGTATGTAAGAAATCAGGCAGCATGGTGGTCCACTGAATAGCATTGCTGCCTTACAACTCCAGGGTCTTTGGTTTGATCTTGAGCTTGGGTTTCTGTCTGTGCAGCGTTTCACATGTTCTCCCTGTGCTCGCATGGGTTTCCTTGGGTTCTTAGGTTTCCTCCCATGTATACAGATTAGCTACAATAAATTTCCCCTGGATGTGGAGAAGTATGTGATGTGTGATGGACTAGTGTCTCATGTGAAGTAGATTCTTCTGCCTTCACCTGGTGTTCCTGGGATGGGTTCTTGACCAGGAAAAAGTGGTTACTGAAGATGGATGAATGAGTGTAAGAAATCTTCATCCATGCTTCAGTAAATTGTCTCTCATAAATAAAAAAATCTCTCTCATGACTCATCTCATAGATTCTAAGTGTAAACACTTGGACATGCCAGTTTTTGCCATCTGTAAATAGTGCTGGATCAGGAACACACCCAGGAACGGCGTGTAATACTCAGGTGAAGAGGAGACTGGTGAAGCTAGGCAAACTGAGGAATATTTGATGTTGCTTAGCCTGCCTGTTTGGTTTTAGCCTAACAGACATGTTGGCACACGTAGGTGGAGACAGGTCTTGAACATTCCATTCAATTCAGAGGGTGTGGAGCTGCGGAGATTACAAAATAATTGTGCAACACGATTCTGCCTTGGAAATTTATCCACACCAAATATTTGAAGGTGCTGTTCAAAGAGATGTAGTAGATATAATAAACAATTTATGGTCTTATTAATAATAAATCAATATGTGCATTATCATGAGCAAACCGATTCACACAGAGGCACAGAGTACTTAAAGTTGCAGTAATTAATTTTTAAGAATACTTCGGCTTAAATTTGTACCAATAAAATAGATGTTGTTAAGGAAAAAATGTCTCTGAGGCTGAAAAATATGTTTACTCATCTTTGCTAATTCAGAATCACTACAGGAGTCAGGTCAATGTTACAAAACGTAATATAAATTAATGGTATATAGGATTAATACAGAATGTAATCATAGACATGACATTGTGGAGCTGACTGTCTGAATACTAAATAAGATAAATAATTAAATACACAGGTTAATATCTATATACAGTGGGGTCCAAAAGTCTGAGCCCACTAGTGAAAATGCTTCTATTTTGCCTTTCTTTCTAGTTTAATGCAACAATTTTCATTATTATTGACAACAGCTTGAGTGAAAAGTAGAATCTTTGAAATATTTACATGAATTTCAGAGTTTCTTAGTATTTGGTACGTCCCCTTTTTGCTTTAATGACAGTGTGTACTCGAGCTGGCATGGACTCCACAAGTTTGTGTAAAACCTTGTAATCCATTTTAGATCAAATCCATCAGAGAGTCGTCTGAACACATGCTTCAGTAGAAGAGATTAGGCATGAGGAAAAATCTGACCTTTTGTACAAAGCAGTTAACATCGTCAAAATCACGCATTTGCTTACGTTTCTACAGGGACCTAGAAATAGTGCAGAATCTTGAATATTAAATATTCAAAATATTGAACATTTATTTTCTTTGTTTTAAATATTTAAAAAATAAATATTTGTTTATTTCCATATTAAATAAAAAAACACAATTTTCAGTGTGATCTCAGACTTTTGGACCACGCTGTATGTATAGGTAGTATGAATGGGATCAAATACCTACACTATTGAAATACAGCTGCAGTCATTCAGAATAAGACATTTCACATATTTGGCTTGTGCATGTGTATTTATGGGTGTTCATCTGACTTCCATTAAACCAATGCACATATGCCAAAAAATGTAACAAACACTAATACAGGGCAACAACAAAAACTACAGCATGTTAACTATTTCACTACACCAGCATCTATTTGAAAAATGGAAAGTCTTTTCTAGACACCCAAACCTTAAATCTCTATTTACTTCAGATACCTGCCCATTGTAACCACTTGCATTTACACTGCATTTAAATTTGCATTTATACCAATCCATTTAGCAGGATTGAAATCAGATTGCTGTTTTGCAAGTAATATGCAAATCGGCTCATAACGATTGCAACTAACTTCCTGTGTTGTTTTCTATCTCCAGTTGTTCTATGCAAAATTTGTGGCCTTGGAAATTATGGTTTTATATAGTGTTATTTCATTTCCTCAAACTCAGAGGAAGGTTCCACTATTGGCAGTCAGTCTTGATATTTAGACTGTTTAACACAACAATGACCCTAGTTTCAGCTATAGAAAATGCTACCACTGAACGTGCCCAGTGGTTTTATTTCTCATGTACCTCAGTTAGGCATGCCTTTCATGATTACTGCATGGCTGGCATGGAAGTCAAGAACACATACATTATGGCTTAATGGATCTTAGCCCACCTAAAGTGGTTTGGGCTATCAGCTATGAATCTGTTTTAAATCATCTTGGGAACATTTTACATAGATAATACTGACCTGCATATAATCCTGATACTCAAGAGTTGTGCAAGGACTGGAGTAGTCTTTCCTGCTTTCTATATGATGGAGTTTTTGGGGTCAATCAAATCAATTTAAAAGGAACAACACCCTTTTCAATCAATTCAATTTAATCAAATCAATTTAATCAATTCAAATCAATCCTTTTTAGAAGTGACTGCACAGTGCTCTGTATTTACCAACTAAAAAGTTTTAACACAATCTGACTATATTTAGCAAGAATTAGGAACAGTAGATGCATGCTAGCGAGGAGGGTGAATGTGTCCCAGATGGCCTTCTCACTGATGGAGGCCCATTGGAACCTATCATCCAAGCCTGGCAGTACCCTTATGCCTCCGGCTATCAGAGTTCACAGGGCTGCTTGCATGCATTCTACAAACGCTCTCCATATAGTTCTAACATTAAGGCATAGTGAAATTTCCTGTGGCTGGGGTTGTGCAGAACAATGCAGTCCACACTATTAGCTGCTCCTCAGCCTCTGGTCAAATCTGGGCTGTCGCCTTCTTGAGGATGGCTTTCCCAGACCTGCGGCTGGTATAGGCTAAAAGAGATTTACATCCAGACTCTGCTGAAGCTGAAGCTGAATATTGCAGTTCAACTGTTCAATCGCAATCAGCTAAGAAATGTTTTCCAGACATGGTTACAGACATAGTGTGCTTTGAAAGAGACTTTGTTAGTTTTCTCAGCTCAGAATTAAGATCTAATTGCACCAGATGGCAGGCCATGTCAGCCTTGGCATTGCTGTGTAATTAACACAGGGGAGGTATGAACCAAAGACTGTTTCTCTGATATGGTCAATGCTACAGTAGGTCCATGGACACATTGCTGGTGTTTGTCCCAGACAGCTTGGTTTCCAGAGAGCTTAGACTCTGGAGCTTAGATTGGCTGTATGAGTGCGAATCCTGTAGCATGGCTTTTAATCACTCAGAGAGAAGCTATGTATATAGTGGAAACCAGGTAACTCACAAAGAGTAGCGTGAGCGCTCCACCAACGGTACAAGATCATCCTTATGCTATGAAAGTAACTCCAAACACTTTCTGGTCTCTTTTTTTGCTTATCATTCATCTTTGTCCATGAATGTTTATGACTTGAAGACCTTTTGGGTTGTGGCACTTAGGTCAAATTCTATATCTAAATTCTAAAATGAGCGCACCATTTTGGCATCAGCATGTCCATTCGAACAGTTGCCTCTCTGAGATGCAGAGAGATAGGGCACATAACAAATGCCCATCCATGGTTTCCAGAGCTCAGGCACTGACCACATGAGTGTAAATTCTGCATTATAACTCATTATACCTTTGGAGTTGAGCTTATGTATATAGTGGGAACCAGCAATTCAGTGCTTCACCACAAGGAGCACTATTCCTTGTGACAGGCTTGATACTTCTTCAGGTAGCGGAGAATGTGAACACTGAATGAATTGCTGAGCGAAAACCAAAGAATGATGGCCAAAATTACTCAGCAGAGGAAAAAATATGCAGTGAAGAGGCTTGGCTGCAATCACAGTGTTCTGTCAGTAATCCAACGATTAAGTAGCTTAGCTACAAGTGGTTTTAGCCACAGCTGCTAACCAGGAAGTTTGTGGTCTGCAAGGCTTCACTGAGAAAATGCAGAGGAGAGCTTTACTCGGTTCTGATACTCGGCTCCAGGCTGTATATGCAAATTAACAACAAATTAATGGTTTGCATTAATTTGTGGTATAACGAGGGCCACCCACTCAATCACGCTAAAGGCAAATGTCACAAACCCATGGTGATTTGGACAACAGGCAGTGTGAGAAATTAATCATGCCTGGGGACAATGCTGTCTGTGATAACTGAGAGGTATGTAAATGCAAATTAACTGAAGGTAACTGAAAAATATGAGAATTTGATTTATCTAGATAGATAGATAGATAGATTGATTGACAGCTAACTAGCTAGCTAAGTAGCTATTTAATAATATCATGCATGCAAAGTCCTGTATTTTAAAAAAAGCTTCTAAATGTTCAATCTGATTTAGTTTGTTAAATAATCTTGTTCCTGAGCAAGGTTGGTGTCTTAGTAACTAGTAACTAGTTCAACAGAAGAACTGACAAATCCAAACCAAAAATAACCCAGTCCAGTTAACTCAGCAATGCATAAAATTAAGAATGAGGAACTGCTTAAAGAGCAGAAATGAAAGGGATAAGAATGAACATCAGTGTGGATTTTTATTGTTGGAGATGCCTGATTTAATCAAAGGGTATTTAATTGATGCCTAAAAAGTATTTATTTTGCTTGGTAGGTTTTGGTACAAATGTATACCCTCCCAAACCATAACATTATAACAGGATCGCTATGCACAAAGCAACAATTAGATATCTACCAGTGTTTAGATATGAGTATTGTTTATTTGGTTGTAACTCACAAAAGAGCCACCGCAAGTGCAGAAATTTGACTCAACCTCTTGATGGATCTTAGATTTAAGATCTGCTTCCATGGAATCACTAAAGCCTGCAATCACACTGACACATACCATGAAGATGCATCATGATGTCACTGTACATATGCATGGAGACAAGAGTCTTTGGAGAGAGGTTTGGATGGAGGGTGTGTGACTAAAAGGAGGGGCAGACTCCTTTACTGGCTATGTCTGGCAGAACTTACAAGACCGGTGATCTCCTTTACAAGATGAGGATGTTAACTATGCATGGTTCACATGCTAAATGGTATCAGTAAGTAGACATGAAACATATTTTGTGTAAGTGTAATGCTTCTAATTTTCTCTCTCTCTCTCTCTCTCTCTCTCTCTCTCTCTCGTTGTCTTCTGTAATTACTGTAAATGTTTGGCCAGTTGCCAGTCAGCCTATGATTTGTGTGGCTTGCTCCAGACAGGCCAAGTGAAGACCCCTGGGTGGGGGTGGTAGGAGCCCATTCCACTCCCTGTTTGGCCCAGCCAATCTGGTGCTGATGTGGTTTTGAACTCCCCTGAGAGGACACAGGTGGTACAGCCCTGACAACCACGACTTGTACATCCTCAGAAAGTATCATTTACTGTGCAGTGGCCCCATGGGACAACTATAAAGCACATCTTTGTAGTGATACAGGGTACTTGTCATATATTTCTGAGCAGCATTCCCTGAATTAAAAAAATAGGTTTTCCAGGATAAGATTTTTTAGTGATTATCCAATACAGCAAAAGGCAGAAATAAAATTAGTACAGATGATAAAAATAAATAGAAGTAGGACAAAACAAAAACAACTGCATTAAAAATAATATAAAATTATTTTCTAAATAAAAGCAAGCAAAGGTCAGAACCCACAGTCAGGTTTCACTCAGATTGGGGTCATTCCATTTCAAGTAGTCCAATTCAGGTTGCTTGACCCTTTTTAATTTTCCTTTTTTTTTTGAGTGATTACCTCTACTTACTGACATTGCAAAACCACCAGTTTTTTTTTTTACTTGGTTTAACTATGACAGCCATCTTTGTGTAATGGCACACAACAAATTTTGGTTATGCAGTTGTTTATGGAAATATCTCACTATCTCAGTTCAGAATGGCCTTACCTACTTGGAACAAAAACTGAGCTCTTACAAGGTATATGTACATATATAAACATTTTGCACATTATTGTTCCTTAGACTTAGAATTTAAGTCCAAATATAATGCTCAAGATTGCTCACAGCTCCATGTCTAGGGTCAGTTTATAATGGGAAAGGTTTGAGTCTCAGTCTTAATTTTTTAGGGGGTACTTAGATAAGTATAGTGTGCGTGCAGAACATTTCAGGTTTGAGACTTCTCATATTTTATTTATGGGGGCGAGAAAGTGCAAAAATTCCCCTCACTTTTGGGGGACCAGATATGAACCTGAAATTTTCACATAAAACAGTCCTCTATAATAGCATTCTGCTGTAAAAATTTTGAGTTTGAGATTCCCCTGGTTACAGAGCTAGGGCTAGTAGAAATCTGGGGAAAAGCCTACTTTTGAAATGAAGAGATGTAATATAAGCATAACAAATAATAAAAAATGATCAGTACTTCACAGTAATTATGTTTATGATTGACATACAATAGCTTATGCTTCTCAGTGAGGTCTAAAATGTTACTACATTTCATATTGGCAACAGTGAAGCATGATCTATCATAGAGTTTAGCTTCAACCTCCAAACTTAGCTGCCTGTAATTTTCTAGTAATCCTGAAGACCGTGGTTAGCTTGTTCAGGTGTGTTTGATTAGGGTTGGAGCTAAACTCTGCAGGAGAGTGGACCTTGAATGCCAGATTTGAAGAACCCTGATCTATCATGTTGGTACAGGTGTACAGTTGGTATGCGTGAATAGATTTTATCCAAATATGGAATTACAGTATTCAGTTGGGTGTTTTACAAATGAACAGTGTCATAAATGAAGCTACTACAGCTCAGAAGTCACTTACTGCTTTTATCACAGGAGAAATAACACCACAGCTCTGTTTATTTATGACATGATATGATTGTGATTAGGGATGAACGTTTTAAACAAGTAACATGCAGTGATTTAGTATTTCTTAAACAGACTAGAAGAGAGAGAGAGAGAGAGAGCTTTGCCCATCCTATTTTTTATCACTCAGGCTCAACGTTTTCTTACATTTCAGTGTTTTATGAAAAACTGTTCTTATGACTTACTGCATAAAACTAACCAGCTACGATGGGGCTCAGTACATTGGGACTCTGTTTTCCTCTTATTAGTAATAATTATTTCTGTTAATATACATTAGACGACACCATAATAAACCTTCAGTTTTTTTCCCTGGCAGGACCCCCAGCATTTTCCTGGCAGATGGATGATGGTAGTACTAACACCTCAAACTCCCTACCCCACTGATGACACATTGCATGTTGCTCAAATGCCTGCAGGTCCCGGATCAGTCTGAGGTCTGTCAATCTGCCCAGCTCCTGTAGGTTTGATGACATCAGCACAGATCTGAGATCAGCTGAAGCAGTGTAGCTCTGATGAGTCACAGTGTGATGATCTCAGCAGATCAGACCACAGGAGCAGTCAAATTCAAATGATAAAAAAAAAAAAAAAAAATCCTGTTGCTCCATGTAACCCTGTTGTTATGGTAGGCAGCTAACAAGTTTTATTTCACCCCTCTTAACTGCCAAAGTGTAGGATTTTAACACTTGAAGATCCTCTGGTGTATGTGCCAAGACCTCCCACAAAATCATGATATGACAGTGACATAGCATTTACTATAAGTACCTAACGAACCATCACTTTAGATCCTTTTACTGCACCATGTGTAACTTGGAGCTTCCTGATGAAACAGCTTGTGACTTCGGTTGGACCTAGAGGTATAACATGTAGGGGTAAAACCTCCAAAGCTGGTGATATACTCTCATCATCTCCTAATTCCCTATCATTGCTTCAGGCGTGGCGAGTGCATTCTTAGACTTGTTTTGAGTGGCTACTAGCTATATTGGGTTCCATCATTAGCTTGCTAGCTTTATCATCATTAATCACTGTCTACAAGTTAGCTAACTAATCTGCTGCTCTGTTTGGCACTAACCTCTCAGGCCATTGCCTCTGCGCTCTGAGTTTTTCACATCAACCACCATCTGACAAACTGTGGGCCTGTGGATATGAGCCACTAGCACGGTTGAGTGGATTTTCCTCACCATAATGCGCTCTACACCAGTACACTTGTGAAGTTAGCTGGATTCTGCTAATATGCCTATATGGGCTTGGGTGGGTCTCACTCCTTCCTGGAGTGGGCCTCTCCCAGTGCTTCAGATCACTTCCACATTGCCTGCATTTAGGCTTGTGGATAAGTCTCCCTAGTGTGGCCAACTGGATTTCCCTCACCATACTGTGCTCTACACCAATCCAACTTGTGAATTTAGCTGGATTTTGTAAATATGCATATTCGGACTGTCCATTTCCCTGCATCTGCACAGAACTGGTCTCCCCAGGTCTCTTCGGCTCACTCTCCTGACTAGAAGGTTTGTGGTTGCTAGAAGAAGAAGCTCCTAGGAGAAGAAGAAGCTTCTTCTTCTTTGGTTGTGACAAACGGCAGATTTCCTAGCTGACAGTGAACTGACAATTGAACTGCAGTGTTCAACTCTGGCTTCAGCAGCATCCAGAAATGAATCTCATTTAGTCTTTACCAATTTGTGTGCGCTACTGGCAGGCTCCAAAAAAGTCTGGGACTATCACCCTAAAAATTCGGTGGCCTGGATTGCACAGGGGCTGATGAACAGCTCATAGCAATGAATCTACTGTTCTGCACAGTCCTGGTCATGGGGAGTTTCACTGTGCCAAATGTGAAGATTATATTGAGAGCTTTGCAGAGGGTGTGTTAGCATGATGGATTATGGATGTCGTCAGGCCTGGTTGCCAGAGTCCTCAGTGCCAGACACATGCAAACAACTCTGGAAAAGCTGCCTTATGTACCGGGCCACTCTTTAGCACTAAAGAAGCCCTGGAGAGAAGGGCACAGGTTTCTGAATCAGAAACCAGAACAGCTGAAATAATTGGCTAGATGACACCCTCAAATTGCCACATCCTGGCTTATCAGCTAGGCTCTTACATTCCATTGGCCTCTTACAAGCCCTAAACAGATGTTGTCTTGCTTTCAATCTCTTGAAAGGTGTCTGAGTGCCCATAATTTACCCCATGGATCAACCACCAAAGGATGCCCCACACAGCTACAGAGCCCCACTGAGCCCATCCAAAAAGTTTTTGCTTATTAGGCAGCGACTGCTCAGACCAGTGGAGTCTGATGACAAAGCTGTATTGGTATAAATATCAGTTCTGTCATCAACCCAGCTTTCAAGGTTGAGGGCCAATCCCATCAGTTGGGATATAAGGGTATAAGGGGCATAAGGGAAGTGCCAGAGTTGGATGATGGGTCCTGGTGGGCCTCCACCAGGGAGCAGGGCATCTGTGACACATGCTTGGTCTCAGGGTGAATTGGAAAAGATCCACAGTACTGAAGCAAACCATCGCAGTGAAGCGAGATTCATTAGGAATGCTAGCCACCCTGTCATCCCAGCATGTGGAGAACATTATCATGCTTGCCAGTTAATTTGGTTAGGAAGCTATAAGTGGTTCTGGCTCTTGCTAGAATGCTTGGACTGTTAACCACAGCTGCAACAGTGGCCCCCTTAGGGGCTGTTAGACTTAAGGGAATCTCTGAAATGTGTCCAGTATCTGATTAAACCCCAAATACCACAAATAGAGACACACCCTTGCCTCTCTGAGAAGGGCACAAGCTCCAATTCTCTAGAGGCCCAAGGCTTTTCTAAAAAAAAAAAAGAAATGAAAAAGAGAGAACATACACCTGGGAGAGTGACGCTTACAAGAGGAGGTGAAGCATATCTGGGAACTTTGATCTCTTTGTGGTTTGGTTCTCTCCTAGTGAAGCTGAACAGCTCTCTGTGACAAGACTCATTAGCCTATAGCTGACCTTGTGGCCTACTACATACATTCTTACATTCTTCACAGATTCTGCCCACATTAATTAACATTCAGCAACTGAACCACAAGGTTCTACTTCAGGCCCCCAAACAGCCAGCAAAATCCTGGTACCCACTGCTGCTCTTGTACCAGGATGCCCGTGGAATCCCTCACTGGGTGGATTCATTGTCACAGATGAACAGATAAATGTGGCACCCCTGGCCAGTTTATTTGCACCCGTGGGCTTGTCCCCTTGGTACAGTAAGCAGACTGATGACTATATCATAGCAGTCCAGGAAATGTAGCACAAGGGCCTTGTAAGTTCTCAGGTGGAAACTGTTCCAAAAATCTTGTGCTTCCCATTGGCACCTTGCTTGGGGCTCATAGGCTCATAGCAGTGTTTCTGAAAGGAATTACAGTAGGTGCCTCCTTCCACCACACTCCCCCCAAGAGTCAGGTGTGGGATCTCCCACTTGTGGTGTCAAGTAAGATTGGCAATGAAATTGGCAATGCACTTTTGCTGCATGCTCTGGTGACTGGATTGTTCTGTAACAACCTTGTGGCTGAACCCAGGGTTATGGCCAAAGATTGTTTATCCCAAATCTGTGAATAACCTTGCAGTGTTATATGTAAGTCAATTTGCCCTGCATTAGACCAGCGCGGAAGCCTCTCCAGTCCTTCATGAGACCAGCATCGAAGCCTCTCCAGCCTTGCATGAGTCAAATGCTGAAGCCTCTCCAGCCCTGCACGAGGCTTCTGTTGGTAGCTCCTTGATGTAGCTCCATTCTCAGGCTCCACCAAGGATGTTGCTTCACTCCCAGGCTCCAACAAGAAAGTTGCTCTGCTGCCAGGCTCTGCTGTCAGACTTCACTGAGGACATTGCTCCACCATCTGCCTTAATGGATGACGTCTTTGCTTCTCCACCTGCCTTCAAGGATGACATCTTCGCTCTGCCTCCTAACTTCACAAATAACATAGTTTGTCTGCCTCCTCCAAGCCTTAATGGCATTGTCTCTCTGCCTCTTGGCTTTGCAGCCTACGTCCTCTCTCTGCCTCCCAATGACGCCAGTGTGATTGTCTCTCCACCCCCCGATGTCACCAACTCTCTGTCTCCATGCTTTGACAGCATTGTTTCTCTGCCACCTGCGGTCATCTTGGTTGTCTCTCTGACTATTCTTGCCTCTTCAGAGAATGTTGTCATTTCTCTGCCTCCTCCTAACACCATCGACCAGTCTTTGCTCCCTGCTTCTTCGCCTTTGCATCAGAAATTGCTCCTCCTGGGGTTCAGGACCTCCTCTACTGACTTTGTGGTGCTTCAGGAGCCACACCTTAAAGGGGGCTCTGTCACGAATCCTCTCTACACACAGCACATTTTTCAGCTCAGCGTGCAAAGTCTTTGTGAAGTGTCTTTCAGTTAATGAATTTCCAAGATTTCCAAGACACAAGAGTTAAATGTTTGAGGGGTTGGGCAAGTCAGAAATCTTTAGCTCTGTGATTGCAAGGCTGCAGTGGTTTGATGTAACTTTTACTTCTGAAAATTATCCATTTAATTTACAGAGTACCTGAGTTCCATTCAGCTGGATACTGCACAATGAGTAATGAACTTGTTGATGGATGGATTCTTTGTGCCTCTGCATTTCATCTTCTGTTCACCAATATTTCCTCTGTGTCCTCCTGGTGGCTTTGGATGCTCTATAGAATAATGACAGAGCCACTTAAGACAAAGTGACCTTAATACTAAGCCTTTCTTTCTCACATGCAAAAAATGAATAACATCGCTATATCTGGATTGTCCCTTTCTGCCATTCTTATTTCGTGGCATATGCATATCACAGCAATAATATCCCTTTTTCACCCACAGATTCATTTATTCATTTGTACATATTGGTACTGTAGTTCAAAGTGACTTACATTTGAAACACAGTATAATCCATGCAGCAGTATCAGACTGAATCACAATCACACTTCATACAAAAAAACACTATTTAAACATTTTTAACAGAAAAACAGTATAAAACTAAATATGCTGGGCAAATATACTCATTTAAATATACTAATAAAGATTTGTTTCAATTATTTAACATAATATTTAACCAATTATGTAACATAATATTTAACCATATATCCCTTTAGAAATGCATTTTGCAGAATCATTAATAAATAATCTAATACCGAAAACAAGCAGCCTACTGTTTTACTGCCCTTAGAATGGTTGAGCTTTTGCCTAAAGATCACGTTGGTGGCTCTAGAGTTGGACTGTGCTCCCTTAAGTGAAAATCATCATCCATAAATGTGAGCAGATAAAAGAGTAATCTGTCATTTTCACTGAGTAGAACGAATGTCTGAGTGATAGTTAATTTAAAGCTGGAGGGGGAGGGGGGGAGGGAGAGAGAGAGAGAGAGAGAGAGAGAGAGAGAGAGAACATTTTAGGTTTGGTCCATGGTGAATGGCCTGATTCTGTCTGTCTGGCTGGGCCAGGCTTTGAATAACAGCACTCTACATTATTGATGTGTGGTGATGTGAGACTGCTGTGGGAATGCTACACTCTCTGAGCTTTGGTAATTAGCAGAAACCTGCTGGCCTGCTTCTACTGGCTTTGTGTCTGCTTTACTTGGGTGGTGTGGTTTACACACCCAATCACTAAAGCCAGGCACCAGGACCAGGCGTGCTGCTTGATGCACACATAAAGAAGAATCAGTCTCAACTCAATAAGAATGAACATTACTGGAATTAGGGTGCAAAGTGATAAATAAGTAAAATCTGTTTCTATGATCACATACATGTGTTATATACTATATCTCATATTTAAGATTAATTTGTAAGATTTATTTTAGTAAACGATACCGCCACACTGGATATGATAATATTTCTATAAAAAAAATACATTTGTTTCCATTTGATACTTTAATGTTTTTTTTTATTATTTTCCTTCAATCAAAGCAGATGAGCATCTTTAAATAAGCAATGAGTAAATATTCAAAAATAGTTATTAGAAATTCACATATCCATTAATCATATGTGAGGTGTAAATGTGATGTATATCTGCAGCTGCAGTGATGAATAGTCACAGTGTTGAGTAGTCAGTTTGAAATGATGCACCTGAACGTGATTTTTTTTTTTTTTTGTTATGGTGCTTTTAAACACAAACCCAGAACCCCAAGGCGTCCAACTGGAAAAACAGCTCATGTGGGCCTATGGAAACTCTGTGTGTATATTTTCGTCTCTAAGAGTAAGAGAGTACTGTAATTCAGAAAAGGTCATTAAGTCAATCAACAGTGAGGGTAATTACTACAGTCTCCATTACCATACTGTTTGCCCACATCAACTTATTTCTAAAAATAGGGACTGCTGTATGACATGGTGCTATTGTGAAACACCTGTGCCAAAGATTTAACACATGGATCCCTGTGAAAATAAACTGTGCAGGAAAAAAAAATATTAAACATAACCAAAAATGACTAAAACTCATTAGGGACTACAGTCTCAGTTTCACAGTTTTTATTCAAGGAAATACAAGATGTAAAACATAATAGCAAAACAATACAGATTTTTTTTTTTTTTTAAAAAACAACCTTTTAAAACAATTTACTGTAAGAGCAAAAATCAAAAAAACCAGAGAAGCCCCAGAAGCCCCAACCTCCTACAAAATCTGCATACCACTTTCAGTAAGTGTGGACCGATCAAGCATGAACACTTACCACAAGTGGGTGGGTCTGTTGAAAGGATTTACCCAGTGTGTTCTAGTGATTTGTGAAAGAGGTCAGTAAAAGACCAGGGGTCATGTACATACATCAGACTCCTCCAAACTTCATTTACAGTTCCTAGAAGGGCATTTATACTCAAATGAGATCTTAAGTGATTTTTTATAATTCTGGATAATATATGTGTGCTTCAAAATCTGATAAATAGCAGTAATCAACGTGTATCTTTATTGGGGGGGGGCGGGTTATATTAAACTGGGTATTAGTTTAATGGAGTATTAGAGCTGCCAGAGTTGTGTTCTAGTGTCTTAAGTTTTATGAAAGATTTTATGAAAGATCTGTATGTAGTTATAACCTTGGCCTATTTACTCTGACAAACATCATGCCTGGGGGAAACCCTTAATGTTTATTTAGTACTCTCATCACATTCCTTAGATAATTACAACCATGTATAGGGACACTTCTGGTCCCTTCAACACAGTCACTGATAGTACTGCTACAGTATGATATTGCATTTGTAATCATGGGGAAGATCATTACACTGCGGCTCAACAAAGTGAAGCACCACCAGCAATGTTCTGTGACTGAAACTGTAACTTTTTGCTGCAGCATATATACATTCTTAACACACTAGACCCAGTCACATTCAGTATACAGAACATGTTGGTATTATTAATCTTGCATATTAACAGTACAAAAGTAGGTATTCTGATTGGTGTAAAATGTATATTATTAGTCCTAGGTTGTGGTTAACTCTATAAAGGAGTGAACTTCAGCCTTAGATCATTTTCACAATGATATGGATAAAAAATAGAGTATAAAATAAAGCTTTTATCAGATCCTTCAAATAATCTGCTTTTCCCTAATGTACAGAAATCTTTGAGTTAACGACAGGCTGTCTGGAACGCACGCACCTGCCGTGTCTTATTAGCTATGGCAGTCACAGATATAGTGACAGTTGCTATGCTCCCTCCTGTCTTGGCTTGGGTTACTGGGAAGCCAGCTTTAGAAGAAGAGGATGCTTCCAGGCAGTCATGTGACCATGCTGTGGCGGGATCTCCCGATGGTCACATGATATGCTCCGTTTGCTGAATCATGGTACCATCGTTCCAGTGTTGACTGAGAATCAGAGGAGAGGAGTGGGACGGGAAAAAAAGAAAGGGGGGGCTTTCTGTCCAGCACTAATAGAAGGGAAATCACCTGACTTGCTGGCATTTTCTCTCTCCCTCCTTCTCCCACACTTTCACTATCTCTTTCTCTTTGTCCTGCCCTCCAGGGAATTTGCCTTAGCTGGCCCATCTGATAAATAATTCAAATATGTGAGTGTGTGTTTGTGTATGTATGTATATGTGTGTGTGTGTGTGTACTTGTGTGTATATGTACTTGTGTGTGTGTATGTGTGTGTGTGTAGGCGTGTGTGTAGAGGTGTGTATGAAGTGTCAGAGTGTGAGTGACCAAAGAGAGGTGCCTGTATATTGGCTGGGTTGTGTGGGTGTAATATGTGAGCTGCTATGATCAGGGGTTTTCTGCTGTACTTTATAACATTGCAACTACAGAGCGGTCTAAATTTCCCCACCACCTGATGAACATAATGGTGGTAGTTTTTCTTAAGACGGAATTCTGAACAGTATGGCTCTGTCATGCTGACCTTGACGTGAATGTAACATTACAATCAATACCATAATGACACACCTTTTTTGACTTGCATTATTTATACATTTCTCTAGTACACAGATAGAATCAACTGGTTTCGCAGCTAGCATTTTTATATTTTATTAGAAAGGGTTTATTTTTTTTTTTTAAACATTGTGGTTCTACAAAAGTCTTGTCCCTAGAATGCTTCATGCATCCAGTTTTTTACTGGGTTTTCTGTGAATGTTTTTTAAGTAATGTTTATAAACCTTTCTACAATATTTTTAGCTGTACGCAAGTTAACACAAATTTTTCTCTATTTTTTTTTTTTTTTTATCCAACAGGAAATGTTGCTTGAGCAACCTACTAAGACCAGTTTTTATACACTGTTTTCAGAACATTGCAGTAATGATATATTCTGTAACACTAAAGTGTACCCTTCCTAGAACTTGTGAAGCTTATTGAACATTATACATTATGATACACTTATCTGATGTTCTCTTAGTGTGTTCTTTCTCATTCCCTTTCACTTTCTCTCTTACTTTTTCTCTTACTTTCTATTTTTATCACTCTCTCAGTATGATGTTGCTATTGAGCATATGTGTGTATTTTGTACCTGTTTAGAGATGCGCACATTCAGGGTACGCAGTATATGAGCTTTCCATTTGGTATGCAGTTGTGTTCAAACATAATGCACTTCATGGTGGTGCGATGCACTTCAATGTCGTACATATCTGTCTGCTGCACTACACGTGTCTGCCGAGGCATGATTTGGCTGTCTGGCTGTTTTACTAGTTGGATTAATTAGCTTGCACGCATAACCATCAGGAATTAGGAACATGTAGGTATGTGGAAATGATGAATCTGAGCGAAGAGAGAACACTGCAGCTCATAGCTGCAAATGCCATGTGCTACATCAAAAACTTATCAGGACAGGATAAGGACGATGGCCAACAAGTGGCCCCCTTCCTGAAAAGTCATACATACATTCATTTCCCTTAGCCTGTTTCAACTACTGTAGCTAACTATACATTATTACATTTTGGTTTCATGGAAACCAAAACATGGGACTGGGCAGCACAGTGGAGCTTTTATTTGCTCACTAGCTAATGAACTTGTTATTTGTTCACCCCTGTTAGTAATCAAAATGTTATCTTATCTTTAGTTTAATATAATCATTTCATTTTTGTCATCATTTATCACTTAATCTCTACAGAGTAAAACCTACACAACCTACAATACCTACACAAACAAGTACTTGAATGGTCAGCAAGCACACACACAGAGGTGTGCCTCTGAATCTTGCCCATACATCAGTGTTCATAGTATATTTCCCTGCACTACAGTGTTGGCTTTTGCCTGGAACTAGACACTGCATTTGTTCAATGACATTTACTGTAAAGTTGTGTTCTGAAGTCAAATAACTGAATGTACTTTCCAATACTAACCACAAAGCAAAGTGACTACGGCAAGGAACTATCATTAGTATGCTCACTACAAGAGGCATGTGGCATTATGATCTAGCCTTCAGTACACTGCAAACAAAAAAGGTTGACTGTACTCAACTGAATAAATAAACTCATTCCCTCAATTTAATTGAGTAATGGGGTCTCCCAAAACTTTTATATATTTAAGTTCATTTAACTTGGTGCTCATGTAGACTGCACTAAAATTGTTAAGTTCACTTAAGTTGGTGTTCATATAGTGTATTTAAATAATTAAGGTTGCTTAACGTGGTGTTCATATAGTGTACTTTTTAGCTTACTGACCATGAATTGATCCTGGGCCGTGGTGAGAGGGCTGCATGCTAGCCACAAGTCCAGAAGGAAACCAGTTTACTGAAATAATTAAGTTTGCTTATTTACTTAACTACACTTAATGTACTTAGCATACTTAAATACAAGTCTCCATACATACATAGGAGAAATTAATATTTTTTAGCAAAATGTAACTTCATTTACAAAACATCCTCCACATGATCTCCATTTGTAAACACACATGGAGTCGTCTTTCCCACTCATGATGACCTCAAGAACTTCACTACACCGGTACCAACAACAGACGAGACGAAGAGGTCCGCCTTTTGCAATTATCTCCAATCAGTGCATTAGTTCTCCTGTTCGCAGGTGGAACTCCTTGCATGGCCACATCAAAGAAAGACCAGAGTGAGCTATTTTAATGAATCATGAGTTCATAATACTTGATATCTTAAGTTTAGGTATTTTGTAGGTAAAAAAGTTAAATGAATTTAGATTTTTGATTTATGGGTACAAAATGCAACAATTTAAGTAATGTTTAGTCATGATTACTTGATTGTTTAATTAAAGACAACATTAGGGTTTATAGAATAAATAAAGCAAAAATGATGAATATCCAGCTGATATATTGCTGTGAGTTTGTTGTGAGGCTTCAGGTCTTATTAGATGTATGTGTGGTTCTGTAACCTGTAAAGGATGTAATAAGAGGTAGTTATTGTGTAAGTCAGTATGACTAGTGAGTGTTAATAGGTGAAGGCCACTGGTGACCTGCTGAATAATGAGCCTTAACCTTCTTTCAACTTCAAGTATCATGCAAAACCTGACTAAATGATTATGAACTTCTGAGTAGCCCACATGGATCTTTCTCCAACTGCCTTGCACTTCCCTCTGGACAATTGGTGTAGAACAAATGTGTAGAACTCATATTTTTGATTTGGCATTTTGGATAAAAGTTTTTTTTTTTTTTAATGAATAAACAGTAAAGTAAAAGGATGAGGAGAATCAGGCTTGCTGGATTAAGCACTCCTGATGTGTGTTGCGATCTGCTGAAATCATCATTCTGTGACTCATCAGAGCTTCGCTGCTTTAGCTGATCTCAGACCTGTGCTGATATCATCAGAGCTGGGCTGAATTATAGAACTGAGACTGATCGAGGTGCAAGAGTGTGATGTGATGTGATGAACCTGCAATGAGTCATCAAGGGGCTGCAATCACCCATCTGGCAAGAGTGAGGAGTTAAACTGCAGTCGTCCCCTCCTATATTACAGAGAATTTTATCACACAATAGCCTTGTAATTAAAAGAAATTACTGGCTTGTAGCAACTGTGTATGAACAGCCACTAACAAAAAAATTCAATATAACAATTCAATATAACGAAAATAAATTCAAATAACAATATATATTTGCAAGTTCCATAGAGAAAAATAAAAAACTATAACACTATAGAGCAGGAGTTGAAAATGTTTGCAGCCAGGGACCTCTTTAACTGTAAAATAACTTCCACTGATCCCCTCAGTACAGATTTAGATTACAAACTTAATTCAACTATTCAAATATTAGGTTCATTATGTAAATGTGTGCAATAAATCTTTTCGCATTTATTGGAGCAACAAGCTTTTTATTATGAACTTTAGACCGACAGCAACATTTGTAATAAAATTGTCATTAGATTCAAGTTGACATTATTTATAAACTAATTTTGAGTTTTTGAGGTTTGGATTAAACTCATTCAATTTTTATGACCAGTCAAACAGGCTAAAAACTAAAATAATAAATATTATAACTTTGATAATGGTGGGTTGTGATTTCCACTGCAAAAAAACCAAAAAAAAATCACAGACCCCCTAGCTACGCTTCACAGACCTCTGGGGGTCCCCGGAACCACTCCTGTAGAGGATATGCAAAACAGTTAACTCACAGATGAGTCAGTGCTAACAGTGGTGCTAACTGTCTCTTCCTTATTATCACAATTTTTTTAAATAATAATAAAAGACCAAATCTGGAAGGACTCTTTCTGCCTTGATAGATTTCATTTTTGTTTTAATGACACATGTTGACTAAGGTACTTGATCTACTCTTTGAATCATATCTCACATTCTCTCTCTTGGCCTTAGGTAAAATGCATGATTGTGTAAATCAGGGCCAGCTGATGATTAGACTGCATTCATGCTTGCAGCTAGTAACATAAGAAGGCCTTAAGTGCATTCTCCATCCATGAAAAAAACTCATCATTGTTCGATTCCACAATCACTTGCTCATAAAATCAGTGGTTACTTGGACAGTCTTCTTTCCAACTCCTGAAGTCCTATCCAATGAGTAAGCTAGCTTGGCTGTATCCATCCAGACTCCATGTTAAAAACCTGATTGGATGATTTTCCTTTTGCTGTTTCAAGATGTTAACCATTTTATTTCCAAACAAAACTTAACAATGGAATGAAAATATTGCTACAATACTTTCATCAAATAAAACAACAATAATGATTCTATGAAATAACATATGATTAAAAAAATGGAAAGATTTAAGATGTAATTTGATACATAAGCCTTCCATGAAGATGCGGAACGCTGTGACACTATTCCTTTCTCACTGATACAGTGACATTCTTCTGAATCAATATGTACAAAAGTCACGGAGTGGAGCTCCTTCGCCTGCACATGGACACACACACACACACACACACACGCACGCACACACACCTCTTTATAAATTTATCTTTATATGTCCATATCTGATTTTGCTCCACACCCTGAAAAACAGTTTTGCTCAACATGTGTGAGTTGTCAAAGAAGATAAGTTTACTTCTTTATGAAGATTAGCACTGGCAATCACGCAAATATGCGTAGCCACACCTCTTCTCCATCTTGTACATTTCCAGTACCTTCTGACCTCTCCTAAAACCTCAGTTTCTCCTTGCTGGGCCAGAAGTGACTCAAATGGCCAAAAGCCCTTAGTACTAAATGCTGTAGTCAATTTTATGTGTGGTGTTTCATGAAAAAGAGAGAATGAGGGACGAAGAGGCAGTCAGAGTTATGAGGCATCAGAAGCAGTATCAGATATGTTTACTTTAAAAGGGGGGCATGTTACATGCCTGAATGGAGTGACAAGTTGATGGTAAGCAGAGATCCCATTCATACTCCTACCACGGCATAACTCTCTCTCTCTCTCTCTCTCACACACACACACGCACACACACGTACACACACCTAAAAAATAGAGGTGAACTAAGCATTCACAGTCTTGCTCTTTCTAAAACACTCACAAACAAAGGCACATACATCTTTCATCACACTCTCTCCTTATTCTCAGATTTTTTTTCAGATGTATAGATAACATCAAAGACATGTCATTCATCTTCTTCATTCAAATCTTTCAGGAATTTGGTGCGTGTTGACATAGCAAACAAAAACACAGGAAAGTACTGTACTTTTCCATGTCTTTTTTTCCGCTGTGGATTACTACACAAGTCATGGCTTAGTGTCGGAAAACTCCTTCAACTATAATGGAAGCCCCATCAATCAAACAGATAATGCTGCTTCACAACTCCGCTTCACAAAACATAATCAGACAGGGAACAATGCTAATCTTCTTGGGCAGTCTTAGGATGTACAACAAGTGCATTTCGTTGGTGTTTTTTTCCTGGAAGTCAAATACAGTACATTAGATTATGCATATACCACAACAAAGCTACCTCAAACCCCCTCTATGCAGCATTGCTTTATCTGATATACACAGCTTAGTTCTCATTTTAATGTAAGGAATTGACTGTTTGCCTTTACATGTTCAGGTACATGAACACTACAATAACAAATTTCTTAAATACTCCTAAGTATCTCTCTGAAGTAAAACCACAGTGAAATGAAAGACATATGTTTGGGCCATAATGAATGAATGCAGTACGTTCCCTTTGCTTTCAGTGTCAAAAGCTGTTTCTGTGTTTAACATTCAGAGATCTAAATATAGGTTGGAGATTCAGGACACAAATTTACCTATTTGGTATACTAACATATTTTTCTTAACAATTAGCTGCTCCTAGACTGACAGAGAGAGAGAGAGAGAGAGAGAGAGAGAGAGAAAGAGAGAAAGAAAGAAAGAAAGAAAGAAAGAACAACTCCCCCACTCACCCACTCATTACTCTAAATCCAGCTCCAGACGGAGCAAGGCTCTTTGTAGGCTAGAGGTCTGGAAATTATGCATTTTGTGACACACAGACAGAAATCCACATTAAACCCTCATACTGACATTAGCCAGACTCCAGCTCCTTACATGACTGTCATTCTCACTCTCTCATTGCCAACACACAATCACTTACTATGATACCATAACAATCAAAACTATCTTGTTCATCACTATCGGCTTAACACTGAGATTCTGCAGCTAAAGGGTTCTGGGTACCACGTCATCCCTTAATAGCTGGCATGTTGGCCCAGGGGTTCATGCTGTTCAACTTTTTTCACAACATCACAAATTCAGCCCATGCAACACTTTAGCGGAACTAGATTTATATATGGAAGGCCTGTGCAAGTCTTGACCCAAATACCAAAATATATCATTTGGAATGAGCCTTCCAAGAGGAATTAACCACTTAAAATGTTTTAAGTTCACAGGTACTTATGATGTGACCTTTAATGAACTGTGAACATCTACGTGTGGAATCGTGCACGCTGGGTAATGAGAGACTGTCCATATTGAAAAGTTAGACCCATTGATACACGACTGTAGGGTTAGAATCACCTTCACCTAAAGTATCATGTTGATCATTTTAGCATTTTGCACAGACTAGCAGTATGCAGAACGGTGGGGCAGCTGCTTCAGTCTTTGGCAGGACACTATGAGACAGACTCCCCTACTGACCTACTCTTTAACCCCTACAGACAGTGCAGCGCTCTTGAGGTCTAGATATCTGGAAATTGTGTGTTTAGTGAAACACATGGGCAGAAATGGATTCAGACTTCTCTCAGAGACATTATCCAGACTTTCTTCACATGACTGCTATTCTTATTCTGTCTCTCTATCCATGTATTGTGACCCTTCCCCATCCCATACTCTTGCTGTCTGTACAGCCACATGCTTGGCTAAATATACTGCTATGGTAGTATATTAAACGTTACACATTAGAATCCTGTTACATTCTCATTAGGAATAGATAAGTAAGAAAAGATCATGTTTTAAAAATATGACGTGACCTTCAATGAACTCTGAGCAGCGGGTGGAATACCCTGGGCAGAGAGAGAGCATCCACTCTGTGGAGTCAGATCACACAACTGTGGGGTTGGATTCACCTTCTAAAGTATCATGTTGGTCATTTGGCCAGTGCAGCGCAGAGTCACAGCTCAGCGTCATGCCAGCAGCTGCTGTGCTCTTTGGCAGGTCACTGCCAGACAGAGAAAGAAGAGAGAACTGGAGCTAGTAAATGAAAGTTTATTTCATAATACAACAAATGATAGCAAAAACCTATATAGAAATGCTATTTTGCAGATTTCACCAACCCTCTTGCATCTTCTATGTGACCTGTTATGATACAATTAAGCATTTACACTTTATATCATCATGCTGCTTAATCATCATGTCTTGTGTCTTACTTTAGCTCCAACACTCAACACATTTAACAATCTAAAGCAAGCCCTAGTCTCTGTTCCAAGTAGATCATAGTAAATCAAGCTTGTACGCTTTTTTTTTTTAGACAGCAGCATGATGGCATGTTTGAAACAAATTAGTTTTTCTCTCTTTACTGATCAGATTCCTGTGTTTGGACATGCTATTGGCAAAGAATGAGATGATGAAAAACCAGCACCGGTATATTGCAGCTTTCTGGCAAGTGCTACTGAACATTCCACTGCCCCAGGGGACCTATAGCATCGCTCTGACAAGCATTGTCTATTAATAGTGGAGTGTGTGTGTGTGTGTGTGTGTGTGTGTGTCTATTCATTCCCCTTAGCCAGGAACACTCATGCTAAATATGCCATTTTCATACTTGTCTGTGATAACAAGTCTGAACCAAGAGCAGGTCTGAGCACATACTATATCATGTGTTTCTGAGAACAACTAATTTCTCAGCTTGGCTCCCATTATTACTTTCAAAGCAGTTTTTCAAAAGCCTTACCCCAAACCATTTGGGGAGTTTCTGTACCCTCTGTACTCTCTTCATGGGTGAGACATTAATGTGGCACTTGAGGTAAGAGTACAGTATCATTAAAGTTAATTAACTTTCTCCTCCCAGTATTGGAGCAGATGCATTTCTGCCACAATGTTCTTGTGCCTCTCACCTTACTCCAGATCCTTACAAATCCCTCCCTCTGGCTCTCACCTTTTCTCCTGTCTCATTCTCTTCATCTCACCTCAGATTTTCTTCTCATTTACTTTTTGTTATCCTCTTACATTTTCCATCTCACTTACAATGTCTATTCTGCTCATCCCCTTTGGAGTCTTCTCAGATGGATTTATCATTGCAAAGCTGATTTACCAATTAATCACAGCTGCTCTGACAAGTGCACAGTAGCTTTGCCCAAAGCCATGCTGACATTTGTGATATCTGTCTTACTAGAAGTGCTGCAATTACTTAAAGCTTCAGCAGGTAATTTTTGGGTAATAAGGGCTTGGAGTGTCTCACTGGTAGAGATACATTACATTTCGTAACATCATTAATGCTGCATATTCCTCCCATTTTAAGTGACAAGTCAAGATACAATTTACAGAATCATCAATTATTAAGAGGTTGTCAACAAAATGCATTCCAAAAATGTTATCTCTTGTCACTTTCATAGCTAACAGTATAGTTAGCTACTGGTTAACTACCGAGTCCCAGATGTTTTTATACAGCAAAAGGAAAATGAATGTAGCACTGGAAAGTGTAAAAGAATAGTAACCAGCTAGCTAGGTTTTCCCAAACTAGCTAACTACAGCTACTTTCCAACTTAGCAAAAAACTGCAATTTGTGATGATGTATGACTCACGCCAACTCCCAGCCAACAGTTCTGACTTTGAATAAATATTTTAGACTTTCCAGGGTGACTCCCTGCAGTGGAAGAAAATCTTGCTTTAGAGTGTTTTTTGACCCAGTAATGCTTCTTTTTTAAATTTTTTGCAAATAGAAAATACATACTACAGATTTCAAAGCTACTGCTTTAGAATGGTGCTTAATAAATTATTACGTGTACAGCAAATTGAGTAGTGGATAAAAAATCTCAGAGAGGGACCAATGTTTGCTGATATGTGTATGTTTAAACAGAAAGAGGTCACCGAAAGGGGAATTCACTTGGGTTCGTGTGAAAATAGAGTTTGGTTATACAGTAACTGCCCTGGGATTTGTGCAATACATTTCTATGGAAGACTTGTTTATGCATATGTATATGTGTATAGAACAACCAGTTTTAAAGCTATGATATGCCACTCAGAAGATCAGACCCAGTTGGACTCTGGTTAGTTTCATTTGGCCACAGGGGTGGATTGTGGCTGTTTTGTGGGAGTTTTTCATTTCTAGATATTGGGCCAGCATAGATACTACTTTGAAAAGAACTTTCTTTTACATATAGAAAGGTGACCTTATGGATGATCTTCATACTGTAGTAATAATGTTTTTCATTTCATCTTTATTTTACTTTTTATTTTACTTTTTCAATACTTTTTTTTTTTTTTAAATAATAGCAATGCTCCCAAAGAGCCTGTTTAAAAGGACAGGCAAAGCTGTGGTCTGGGACAAGCCAAAAATATACAATAAGCTGCATATCATGAGCTATTGAAGTTTATAAAGCTCTTCTAAGTTTGTCATGAAACAATTAACAATATGAAGGCAAATAATTTTATTTTAAATAACAAAATTATGTATTGTCATTATGTTATAATTTGTATGTGGGAAAGTATTTTGGATCCCAGTCACATATTGCTGTACAATGCAGTGTGTGCAGCCTTTGGTATTTATGGTGGAAAGAGAATACATAATACATAGCATAAACGTGCATATCTAGTACAACGCAATTTCTGGCATTATCACTAAAATAACATGCACACACACACACACACAGATACAAAATAAGACAAAAAAGCTGAAGGTTATGAATCTTCTCAAAGTGTATCTGAGTTAACCACTCCTCAAAAGGAGGGAGATGTGTGTTGCTCTGACACACACACACACACACACACACACATCTGGATTGCAAAATCTGAGCTAAGGTAATACTTTCTGCTCTTATCTCGGCATCCTGAACCCTGCTATCTTAAATAAACCTTCTTGTCTTCTCTATGCCCTGTGCTGATGGCTAAAACTGGCTACACGAGGAGTTAAACATTATTCACAAAAAAAAAAAAAAAAAAAACCCTGGGGCTGCACAGCTTTCCTGGAAGTCAGCAAGATAGCGGACAAGAAAACATTCTGTGGACACTTGTTTAAAGAGATAGTGAGGGAAGAAGTCTGAGAAAATTTGAGTGAACCCAAACACACAGGTTTTCAGGAGCTTTTTAAATACAGATGATGGGTATTAAAATACAGGGCTATGCATTTCTACAGGACCAACTTTGATTTACAGTCTGAACTTCAAACTATGTATGTGTTTGCATATGTGTGATTTGGGTGAGGGAGGTCATGTTTATGAAAATGAAAGCAGCAAAGCCAGGGCATTGGCCAAACGAGATTACTTAGCGGAAGGATTAAACAAACGCATGTGTAGACACATTCTCATATGCAGACAGTCTAATAGTGCATGCTATGCATATATGGTCTTGCTACAACTGAATTTCTGCACCATGTGTTTCAGAAATGACAAATAGGTTGGGGGGGGGGGGGGTGAAAGAGAGGGCAATGGTGGGATAATGAGTGTTTAAATAGTTGTAAGTGGTGTTTTAGGCTGTGTGAGTCAGTCATTATGCCTGTAAGGAACAAGAGAAGGGAAAGCCCCAACGTTGCTTATCGTGCCCATGCACACATACACACACGGACACATACATACACTCACACACACACACACACACACACACACACACACACACTCACAGACTCAAAAACACAGACTCAAAAACACAGATTGAGAGTTTTCTCAAGCTGCTGTCTGTTCCAAGGGGAAACACCCTGAATATGTGTGGAATTTGTTTGTGTGTCGCATGGCCAGAACATAAGTGGTTGAGAAATGACAAATGTCACTTTCTTTCTTTCTTTCTTTCTTTCTTTCTTTATTTATTTCTCTCTCTCTCTCACTCACTCACACACACATGTACTCTCACTTCTTTCTCTTTTTTCATCACAACATGTCCTTGAACTTGTAAAACTCTGGTTTCCCTCATATAATTAGAACATTTGACCACATGTTTAAATACAAGCACACACACACACACACACACACACACACATTGATGTTTGTCTGTATCCTTGTGAGGACCTTTCATTGGCCTTTCATGGACCTTTCATAATTATTAATGCAGCTAATTAATACTATAGCTACCTCAAAATTTCACCTTAATCTTAACCTCAGTAACTTCTTTGGCTCTTTTAGTCTTTTTTTTAAGAATACAGTTTATTTTTATAAAATATATATATATTTTTGAAACATCACATATTGTGTTATGTACATGTATCAGTGTCATACACTGTCCTTACTTTGTCAATTCAGAAGCATAAATTGATAAAACTGATAAATTACAGCACTCCATGAGTTACTTGTTAATGTAATGAACAGCAATGCTAATTAAAGTATAATAATTTAGTAGCTGATCTTATTAACATTTGAAGTAATTAGATAAATTGGGATACTCATTACTACTATGCTCACAAAACTATAACGACTTGTCATCCAATTTTGGATACTAGTTAGGGTAAGGGCGAAGATGTATCATTTTACTTGTGGATGCATTAATGTATCAGTAATTACTGTGTCTGTAATGACAAAGTAAGGACAGTGTCCCACACTGATACATGTAGATAACAAAGTGGTTCAAAAGTGGATAACAAGTCATGCGTTTGTTAGCATAGTAGCGTAGGTTAGTAATATTAATTAGTAAATCATTACCCTTTAGTCATAAAGTAGTTCACACTCGTCATTACTGAAGAACTACTACGGTAAGAATTCATTATTCACTGCTAAGTTAGCAAGCACTTAAGCATTAATAAAGGAACCGTATTGTAAAGTGTTACCGATATTGTTATCCTTTTGGAGACATTTGGTCCCCCACCAAGATATATCAACATGCCCCCCCTACACACGCACACACACTCACCCACACGCCAGACTCCCTCCAAGACCAAGCACATACCCATAATGCACACAATGTGTGTGTGTGTGTGTGTGTATGAAAGAGAGGGGGCAAGAAAGAGAGAGAAAGAGAGAAAAAGAGAGACCAGTCCACTTGCACACACTGTTCAGACGAAGCAGACAAAAATTAGAGGAAAACAGAGAGCTGGAAAGTGTGTGTGGTGTGTGTGTGTGTGTGTGTGGTGTGTTTAAAGAAGGTACATGTGAGGTTGAAGTTACTCAGGGTGATCGTTCGGACAGCTGGGTTCACGTGCGTGGTGTAGTCTTGGTTCTGGGGTGCTGGAAAACAAAGCCAGGCTCTGGAGCCATTACCAACCCTCAACTCAAAGCTGCAAACACCTGTGGAATGTCCTCCTTGCTCTGAAAACAGAAAGAAACTCCCTTTCACTCTCTTGCTCACCCGTAACTCCTTGCTTCTCACAGTATTGTTTTCCAAACTTTTGCGATGCTCCAGCTGAAACAAGCCCGGCTCAGTGCACGGGCCTAGCCTGTGTTTATGTTTTGGTTGTTTCCTAGCAGCGGGACTGTTTTTGCTTATGGAGCCCCTCCGCCCTGGGGCAGAACAACCTCTGGGTGCTTTCTCCACTCTACTTTTTTTTCCTCTCTCTCTCTCTCTCCTTCTCTTTGTCTCTCTGTCTTTCTCTCTCTCTCTGCACAGGCCATCTGCCTCTCATTGAGGAAAACCCAAGGTCACTGGAAGCTTTTCCATGTAACTTGCTACAAGGCAAGAAAAAAAAATGCAGCAGAGCAAAGGAAGGAAGAGAAAAAACCAATAGGCTCAAGTTGGAAAGCACATAATAATGTGTTTTCTGTGTGCACGTGCAGTCAAAATGTGACTGAGAATGAGAGACTGGGACAGACAGGCGAAAGAGACAAAGAGAAAATGGAAGTGAATGAGTGGGTGAGGAATATGAAATACAGTGGGAGTATGGTTGCTGTACAAGGTTGACCATGTTTCTGTTTTACAGGCAGGCAGGTTCCATGTTTCCACGATTCAGAGTGAAGTCCCACAGACTTAGTGCTCCTCTCTTCACTCATTTTATGAGAAAGCTGTAGAAATTATCTCATCTAGGTTCCCCGAAAATCTAATCAATCAACTTCTGCAGGAGCTGCAATCACCGACAATGGAGCTTGGGTTAAATTGCATGATGATAGATGTTGAAAGTGACTTTCTGAGTAGGAATTCCAAGTTGAAGGGGGATTTAAAGTTTCAGTAATGTATGTTTAGTAATGTGTAATGCATCATTACTGTCATGATATAGACATGCTTCCATGTTACAGAATACAATGCTAAGGCCTGTGTCACTACAGACAATTGCTGTGGGAAAATCACGATCTGCTGCAAATAATAATAATAATTACACCAAAAAATGCCAATGTATAAGTCTGGTATTTGCATTTCTAAGATGGAGAAACCTGTATCTCGGTATTCTGCAAGTTTCTAACTAACTTTATAACTAACCAGCCATGAGTGGCCAGGTGGAATGAAATGAGCAGATTGCAAAAAATTATATCTGAGCAAGTAAAAATATCTTGAATATAGGCAAATCCATGTAATATTTCAAGCTTAAAATTGTCTTATTCTATTGGCAGATAATTTTGCTTACTTTTAAAGAAAATTTAAAGCTTGAAATTAGTAAATATGTCTAGAAATAGAAATGTCCTATATTTTTATATTATTAGATAACATTCTTTTATTTAAGCTATCTTCACCTGCTATCAATTTTGCAGAGCTGTGCATGTAAACAGAGGATCTTCTGCAGCCCTGCTGTCCGGGGGAAAAACACTTCAGAAATTGCACTGGGCTTGAGCCAAGTGGGAGCCCTGACGATCCAATGGCATGCTATAGGCCTGACTAAAATATATGTTGGTTAAAAAAATAGGTTTTGTCCAGGCCCTGGATGTTTTGTCCAACAAATCAGGTGATACTGGCGTCAGTGCTTTTTCTCTTTTGCAATAATATTAATTCCCCACTTGCACTAGCACATTTTAACATTAATTCCCCAAACATGGCTATCAATCCAGATTCACTGAACTGAGCTTTCAAAATACCTGAGATGGATCTACTGCCAGAGCCACTTAGAACAGCTTCTAAGAATCATACCATCAATGTGCCAATGTTTACTTTTTTATTTTTTTTTATTTTCAGTGGTACATTTCTGAGTAGTGCAGCTTGAAAACATTGCATTAAAGTGGGTGGCAAAATGCTTGCCAGTTACTATTTAAAGTAACTTCTTATGTTTAAATACAAAACCTGTTATTTGTATTTTCAGATTATTTTAAAGCCATTGTTGAATCTGGGCTTTCATATGGAAAAGTATAAATCCAAGCTGGATTGCTACCAGGCCTACAGCAAACTACACAGAGTTTTTGTACTTGTGTCAGGTTTTTCAGGTTCCTTCAACGTCTCCAAAGCTCTTAATCCCTCCCACTTCATCATTACTATCTAGACCTCCATCTTTCTAACCGATTTTGGAAAGAGTACACTAACACACACACACACACACACACACACACAGAGAGAGAGAGAGAGAGAGAGAGAGAGAGAGAGAGCTCAGACTGATCTTTATATTAGCACTGGGTCTGTCTGCATTTCCTTGGCTAAGCATGTAAACAGTGTTAACTCCCTTAACAGCATTTTTCCATTTTAACATTGAACAGAGTAACAACACTCCACTGCATAATCCACATATGCTCTTGTACAGTTTCTTAATGGGTTGAAGGAGTAAATGTTACAAGCTTTACAATTCCAACTGAAATAGTTCCACTTATGGCCTGATTATAATAAACCTGTGAGACCAGAAACAAGGTTCTCTGCATACAAGTACATTTATAAATTGTACCCTCTTACCAGTACCTGTGCTTAAATAAAGCTGTGTATCCAGTAAGAGTGTAGGATTGTAACCATCACCATCACCCACCTTCTACTCCTATTTAATCTTGCCTTCCACCTTCATTCTCACTTCTTCATCTGCTTCACCTTACCTACCTCAGCTGTAAAGATCAACAAAAACGTGCCACAATGACACTCATGATAGATTCTAATTAAGAATTCTGAAATCAAATTGCTGTAAAAGGCACGTGTACATATCTATTTAAACTAGAAAAGTTGTCAAGTTAGGACCTTTGTTCATCAAGCAGGAGGTATTGTGATGTCTTCTGAGCTGCCCGTAGGAACGTTCCCAAAACTCACTAAGCTGTCAGTCAACACTCCACGTCCCTGTGCAGCAGCTGACAGATTGGCATGTAACTAATTGCTAATATGAAAACAGCACGTCTGTGCTCAACAATGCTGCATGCTGTAAAACAGTACTGTTGGTCAGGGCCTGAGACCTACAATAACGTCAGGGATGTAGTGGTAAAAAAGGTAAGTAAACCCTTAACAAGGGTATGAGACTGTGAAAAGATGGACACCAACATGTTTTATTCTTCTAAACATAGTTATAGTATTATAAATTAATAACAGCAGCAATAATGCTTGATTATCACAGCTCGCCTGATCTGCCCCTATTATATTACACGGTTACCCTGTTGGCATCCCAACCAGGGTGGATTCCCACCTCACGCCCACCGCAACCCTGACCAGTAAAGAGCGGTTACTGAAAGTGAGCGTTACCTCTTGTCTGCTTCTGTTCCATCATGTTACGTACTCTGTGCTCTTTTTGTCCTGTTTGTTCCGTCTGGTTCCTCTCAAGGTTTCTTCCTTGTCTCTCAAGGTTTCTTCCTCATCTTCCATTGTCTCAGGGAGTTTTTCCTTGCCACTGTCGCCTCTGGCTTGCTCATTATGGATAAATTTATAAATTTATAAGTTTAAAATTAATATCCTGAATTTATATATTTCTATAATGCTGCTTCTGACAAGGGCAATTGTTAAAAGCGCTATACAAATAAAACTGAATTGAATTGAATTGGTCTTCTAGTTGTCCTGGTCAATAACGGAATCAGAATACACTCCTTGTTAATGCACAAGGAAAACAATGGCGAGACTTTGCGATGTGAGAGTTTGTGGCTTGTTTATATAGTCCTCAAATGAGAGTCTTTATTGAGTCATGGCTGACTAGTAGCATGGTGATTGCAAGTGAGGTAATGCCTGGACTGCCTCAGAAAAGGAGTCTGTGCTCCTGGTGGAATTTGATGAGGCTCTGAATGCGACAGCCTCACAGGTTTCTGGTTCCTCCCTAATTCATTTGTTTATTTAAATCCTCTGGGTTTCCCTTGGTGTTTGTGAAATCTTGTTCTCTGTTAGTGTCAGTTCCAAATATTAGGTTCCCTTGTTCCAACTTTGTTCATTAATTGTATTTCCTGGGTTTTAACTATTGCCTGTTTATTTAATATATGAGTATCAATTGCACTAGTTTAACCTGTGAGCCTGTGTTTTGACCACCTCTCTGGCATGTTACTACGATTTCTGAAACTTGAGTTTACGCACTCTCATTCTGCCACATCAAACCACAACTTACACTTGATTTTTGTATTGCATATGCTAGAAATGCACCACTATGGAATATTCATATACCATAGGTATATCCACTCTTGGTAGCAGTTTTAATGTGACAAAGTGGCCAAAGGTTTTTCAAGTTGAGAAATTGTGATTTGCAACAAAAAGTGGTGTCGTGACCACTGGCAAGTAGACATTAAAAAGGTGCGTGAACACTTTGAACAATACTGTGAAGTAACCATAATGCATATTTACATCACACATATGTGTCCATGGATACACACATCCCTTGCATTTTAGCATTTAATTCTATTAGCGCACCAACACTGGAGGTTTTGGTATTTGGAGGTTTACAGGTTTACAGGCCTATATGGTATTTATGTGGTTTACAGTTACTAGAAAAATACCCCCCACCCTAAGGCCTATGACCTCTAACCCAACTAATAGGGTAGTTTAAAAATGTGTGTGTGTGTATGTGTGTGTGTGTGTATGTGTGTGTGTTGTGTGAAAAAACACAAAGACACTGCTAACCTGATAATGTAAGAACTGGAAAGCTAATAACCCACAGCTCTAGGCCAGTGGAACAGAATACGCTTACAAGCCTGATTCAAAGTTCAAAACCCCTTAAGAATGTGCTAAAGCCTGTCTTTATTTATCGGCATGCACAGACACCATGAAGAGACTCTGACTGTAGAGAACTGAAGAGGAACAATAGGTGAAGATGGAGATAGAGATGGAGAGTGAAATGGACTTAGGAAAGAACCAAGCAACAGCCCAGTCTTTCCATTATTCCATTACCCAGAATCATGATCATCTGAGCACACAGTATTCCTGACGGTGTTACTCTGCCTGTTCCCCAGTGGCGGGCTGAACTGACTGACGGCTGCTCTACAACTCCCTCTCAATCAATAAGCTAAATGGACCTAGTGCACTTTATCGTGCACGGACGCAATTAGCATAAAATCTGTTTTATTTCATTACACTCTCTCTCTCTCCCTCTCTCTCTTTCTCTCGGGGGGCTAAACCTTTAAATTAAGTCGTAAATGATCTACAAGCCTGTTATTCCTTTGACTTAGCAACAGTAGTGAACAATGTTGGTCTTACTGGAAAACATGCATTTCTGCATTAGGTAGGAGCTGCCTGGAAGTGAAGGCTAAAGTAATCTAATTCTGAGCAGCTCGTGACTCAGGCTTTGCTACTCACTTTCTCAGCCTGTAATGAGACCTTGAAGTGAGCCACATTATGTGTATGTGTATGTGACCATGTGTTGGTATACTGAAGCAGATCAGTGGTACCTAATTAAACTAAATTCACACAACATGCTTGCTATTGCTTCTGTAACTGAAAAACAACAGTGGATGGGTCCATTTCATTCGGCCGACACAAGACAAATCACTTTTGGGAGCAGTTCCAAAGCATATACAAGTGCAAATCTGTCTTAATGTTGGCTCACTTGCAGTATGTGTCTTACACAGAATGCGAATGACCAGAGCCTAATATATTCGCTGTAAGCCTGGGGTTTGAACCACACACCCAAAATCTGCCTGTCTAGTCAAAGAAGTAAATAAGAAATACTGGCTAGACTGCTGCATTTCATTATGTATTCGTTGGCGAACATATTTCTGTTCCTTCTCCAAGTAGGGCTTCAGAGCCAGGGTTGGAGAACGGTATGGGCTCTATTTTTGGCACTTTGTAGTGGCTTCTCCTGGCTTATGGAATATATTTTGGTTGTGTTTGGTTCTGTCTAACCTTCTTTACCCAGTGTAGGACCACACATTAGAAATAAAGGAATTATTGCCGTAAGCCCTCTCAGAAGGGCCAAGATTGAATGCCTAGATGAATGCCTGGGTGAATCTCACCTACAGTTAAAACTATGTTGCTCTTAAATACAGTGACTGCCATTTTGCTCTGCCATAATCCCACTGTTTTCTCATTTTGCTATATTAGTGTTGGCATGCAGTTGACCCTGTTGGAACTGAGATTAAGCTGTTTGTCTATGTGTGCGTGTGTGAGACAGAGAGAGAGAGAGAGAGAGAGACAGAGACAGTCAGACAGACAGACAGACAGATATGAGGTTTATATTCCAGCAGCTGCTTCTTCACAGTAAGCACTCTGCCCAAGACACACCCTAAATTTGCCTGTCAAAGCTTATGAAAAAAAAACAAAGCAGAGGACAAAGAGGCAAAAAAGGAACAGCACAGAAAGTGAAGTTATGATAGTGGCAGACCTGGATGGTAGGTTAATCGAGAGCTAAGGTTCTGGATTTAGGCTCCAGTCTAATCAGAATGCCACCACTTTCAAAATGGATTTTGTTGGCAGTAGTGACTCAGTGGTTAAGGCTCTGGGCTGCTGATTGGAAGGATGAGAGTTAAAGTACTAGCACTGTAAATCTAGCTTTGCTAGGCCCTTGAGCAAGACCCTTAACCCTGTCTGCTCCAAGTGTTCTGAACCATGGCTGGCCCCAGTAGCTGTTCATGGTTTTTAAAATAGAGACACGAAGATAAAATAACAAGATATACTATTCTATATGGCCATTCGGCCACAAGACCATTAGTGAAGACAGGCCCCGATGTTGGGTGAGAAGGTCTGGTGCGCAGTCAGTGTTCCCGTTCATCCCAAAGGTGCTCAATGGGGTTGAGGTCAAGTTCTTCCTGAGTTCTTACACATCGGCCTTGGTAAACTTTGGCAACCTTGGCAAACCCTGTCTTTATGGTCCTCGCTTTGTGCACAGGGGCATTGTGATGCTGGAACAGGTTTGGGTCTCTTAGTTGCAGTGAAGAGAAATTGTAGTGCTACAGCACACGGTGTGAGGGTCAGGTCTACCTTTATGGGTGTGAGGGTCAGGTCTACCTTTTGGCCATACAGTATAGAAAAGAGAGAAGAACTGTCACAAATAAACACATTTGGTTATTTCATTGAGTTTCCATATACAGAAATAGAGATTACAGAACAGAAAGTAACATTACATATAAATATAATAATAGTCACAACAACAACAACTGTAACGAAGTAAGAAGTGTGTGTGGGTTTGTGTGTGTGAGTGCGTGTGTGCATGTGTGTTTGGGTGGGTTACTCATTGTCCCTCATATTGTGGCAAGCAGATACATACTATCGTGCTAAAACTCTGCTCTCCATTATTTCTCCTAACAAGATAGCCCACATATTAGTGGGATGGTCAGGTGTCCACAAACTTTTGGCCATATAGTGTAGTATATAAAATTGTTTAGTAGAGGCTACTCACCACTACTACCTAACCCATACTGCAGCTCGAAGCGATTCTGACTGATGCTGATTCTGTATGTTTGAGTCAGTGATGTTCATTATTGGCATTTAGTTACGAGGTTCATCCCCTTTGAGAGATCTCCCAATTATCATAAGGATAAGACGTGTATCCAGGCAGGACAAGTAAAGAGTGCAACTTTGAGATGTTTTTTTTTTCCCTATGTTGTTAGCTGTTTCTTCTAAAACACTGTAGTCTGAATAGCATGGGCCCAGTTTCCCCAAAGCATTACAAAGTTAACATCATCAATGGGAGAGTGAGATCGTTCATTATGATGATCACTACTAATTAACAATGATCATTGCTTTCGGGAAACTCAGCCCAGATTTGTATGTTTCTAAAGAAAAAAAATGTACTCAAAAGAACTAGTCAATGCTATTACAACCAAATCAATTTAACAGAGGCCTGATCAATTAATTGGATGAAAGAATAGAGAGAAAGATTTCATAACAGACACAGGCATGGTCTGATTAAAAAAAACAAAAAAAAACAACAATCTCATTGTCAAGTATGCAGACCAGCTGTGTACAATGGCTGCGTTCATACTGATCACTTTAATACAGGTTATTTAAGATTTGATGTCTATTCCATTTATACAGTGGGTTCAGTTGACTGCTGCATAGTTGCAGACTGTGACTGAGTTCACTCAGGGAGGACATATCCCTCAGGGTCATGACAGTCTCTTTAATTAGTGCTTCAATAAAGATGCCATCTACACTAAGCTCTTAAACAAATGCTGAGGTCTACTGAGAGTCATTCTCTCTTTTGCAGTCTCTCTCTCGCTCTCTTACTCTCTCTCTCTCTCTCTCACACACACATACACACACACATACACACACAGACATACACAGTCACACCCTCAGTACTGGTGAACCCGGTGACACAGACAAGTGAGAACTTCTTGCCCAGAACAGAACTTCTTCACATCGTCTAGAGCAGCTTTCACATCCATATGAAAAAATGACATCACAAATGTGCAATATCATTCTGGGCTGTTGTGGCTAATGTGTTGATGATGTTATTGTCACAGAAATATACTTTAAAGGGTACTTGTTTCTCATGAAGGAAGATACTAAAAACAAAACAGAAACCTTATGTGCATATTTTTTGCTGACTCCTCAATAAAATGATTTTCCAAAAGATTATGTACACTATATCTCCAAAAGTTTGTGGACACCTGACCATCACATCAATATGTGATTTTCATCTCATTCCAGATGTAGTCCCCCTTTGTTGTCATAATAACCTCCACTCTTCTGGGAAGGCTTTCCACTAGATTTTGGAGCGTGGCTGTGGGGATTTGTGATCATTCAGCTACAGGAGCATTAGTGAGATCAGACACTGATGTTGAATGAGGAGGTCTGGGGTTCATTCGGTGTTCCAGTTCATCCCAAAGGTTGTTCAGTGGGGTTGAGGTCAGGGCTCTGTGCAGGACACTCGAGTTCTTCCACTCCAATGGGGGCACAGGGGCATTGTCATGCTGGAACAGGTTTGGGCCTCGTAGTTCTAGTGAAGGGAAACTGTAATGCTACACCATACAAAGACATTCTATACAATTGTGTGCTTCCAAATTTGTTGCAACAGTTTGGGGAGGAACCACATATGAGTGGGATGGTCAGGTGTCCACAAACTTTTGGCCATATAGTGTATATTCTGTATGTGCCTACAATCTATAATTGATTGTGTGCACAGTCTGGGCATGCTTTTGGCTATAGTGCCATTTCTGAATACCATCTGAATCCTGATAATGTCCCACAGTCTGTGCCACTCATTTGCCAGGACATAAGGCTTCTCTTCCTTCTCAGAGAGTGTGAGAGATTGACAGAGGATGGAATGCATATGTCTCTTTTCTCACTTTGTCAATCAGGTCTAGAAACTGACAGTGACTGACTGCAGATCTTGGCACAGTGCCCACTGTGAAGCTGGCACACTGGTACACTGGTTTAGGCCATGTATCCTTGCTCCAATTCTGCCCGAAGAGAGCTGAATTATGGGAAAACCATTTTGAGAAATAAGGGGCAATTTGACAAATTGTCATTCATCACTGCCATTCCCCGCCAGTATATCAGTATATCTTTTTATCTCAACTTCAGTCCTGTTGATCTGCTTTAATATTACCCCTTCTTATTACCAATTATCTTATTAACACATTCTCAGGGTTTGCTCACTACAGAGCAAAGTTAAATTGAGTGCATAAACATACATGCACACACTTTCTAAATTTCTAACAGTCTCTAAAATCAGTCTCTGACTGATTTGAAAGTAATGAAAGAGTGAGACGGAAGAGAGAGAATTATACAGGAAGTCGTTTTACTGATGAAAAGTGTGAGAAAAAAGAGTGCAAAGTGCAACCTCTCCTCCAAATTCAACATTTACATCTGTAAAACTATTCCCTGGTAAAGAGGAGACAGATGGAAACAGTGAGGAAGACACAAGAGAAAGGGTCGGATGGACAAACACATTAAGGAAGAGACGTGATTTGTCAGTGAGAGTCAACATGCAGGTCGGGATGGACAGAACACGAGGGTGGGCCGGACAGAGGAATAAAAACAAGCGAGACTGAAACAAATGAGGAGCAGATGTTCTCTTGCAAACATGGTGGATGGGTTTGGGATCCCCGCTTCCTGTCTGAAAAAGAAAACAGTGCCACATCCCTACACACACACACACATTTACTTATTTTTTCTATGCCGTTAGCTGGTTCTTTTAAGACACTGTAGTCCCAATAGCCTGGGCCCAGTTTCCCCAAAGCATTGCATTGTTGAGATCATCATCATCAAAAAAAAAAAAAGAAAGAAAGAAAAACACACACACATGCACACACACACACACACACACAAACACTCATACACATGCAAAGGTCAGCATTCTCAAAGTCTTGCCAAAGGAGCCTGACAAAAGCAAACCCCAGAGAAGCAGACACACCACAACTTGTCAAATAGATAGAGACATAGAAATGAACTGAAGGTCAAATTTGGGTTATGAGAGTTAAAAAGCAGAAGAGGAAGAACAGCAATAGCAGCAGTATCCACAACAGCACATTCTAAGTATAGTGCATCTAAAAAGGAAGGGTTATTAATGGATCATCAACCATATCACTGGACATGCGAGTGAGTGTTGACAGGGTATTCATACCATCTCAGACTGTTGGAGTATGTGTTAGTCCTGAGAATGATCACACTTAAAATTGGCAAAAATACAAACATATCTGTCAATTGTGCTCATACTTGACACAGATCAGTAATATTAACGTTTATTCCCTAAACTCCCATCAGCAGTTCCTGGCATTCCTTAGTTTCTAACTGAATAATATATCAGGGTTTAAAAGGTATATATATATACACACACAGTACTGTGCAAAAGTCTTAGGTACCCTATTTTTTTTTTAGTACAAACTTTGTTATAGATTTTTATTTTATGATTTCTATATTATTGATTCAGGACAAAAACATTTTAGATTCCAAACATTAGGTTTCCAGCACAAAATTAAATGTTACAGAAAAATGTTTGTCTGTGAGTAAAGAAAGTAGCATATTACATAAGAGACCACTTTTCAGACAAAAAAACATAATGAAAGCTGCTGGGTTTCACTGCAAAAATAAGAAGCAAGTGTGAAAGTCAAAGTCTCCAGAAGAACTGTGGCTGCTTCTGCAAGATGCTCAGTAACACTTACAGCTCATTTCCTTATAAAACTGAACTAATGGTACCTTTGTTTTTTTTTTAAGTGACGGATCGTCACACCAAATATTGACTGTTTACTGCCCTTTATAGTATTTTTTTATGTAGAAGCATTTAATTTCATTATTTTTGAAGGCATCTTTGCTCTACAGCATTTCTTTGCAAGACTTTCGCACAGTACTGTATGTATGTATGTATGTATGTATGTATGTATATGCACTGTATCATTAGTGACAGCTAGGAAGGTTTAGGAACTGGAAGCTAAGCTTAAGGCTTATACGTCTCTGCTTCTGCTCTGTTTCTCTGGTTAGAGGAGGAAACAGCTGGATGGTGGTTTAGCAGCTAAAGATAATGTCTAAATGGCCACATCGGAAGCTGGCAACCTGCCACAGGAAGTGGCTCAGGCTTAGAACGAATGTTTAAAATAAGCAAAAAGTAGAGATGAAAAAGAAGAAGAAACGATTTTTTGGTCAGTCGACTTTAATTACAACTTACAAAAGTGAAGCAAAAGAGAGATAGATGACAATAATCGACCGCACAGTATTTGTTCATATTTTTCCATCCTATAGTTTAGTATTTACCACATAATATGGTCTTGCAACATGTATTGCAAAATCAGCTGTTCTCTCTCTCTCTCTGTGTGTGTGTGTGTGTGTGTGTGTGTGTGTGTGTGTATTTTTCCAGCACTTTCACAATCTTAAGCATCCTTTTGATGGGGTAGGAACACAGGCACCACAATCTCCACACATTCACTCACAAATACACACACACACACACGCACACTCTCTGCAGGCAATTTTCCATCATTATAAATGTCTCACAGCAGACGCATTGTAATCAAAGATGTATAAGTGTATACAGACCAAACACGAGAAAACAGCTGTAGGCCTGTACGTTCGTATATGTTTCCATCTTTCCACCCTTTTTGTTTTTTAAATAATCTAAAAAGGCCTTCCGCAGTGAGTTTGGTTGTAAAAAAAAAATTTAAAAAAAAAAAAGGGGGGGGGGGGATCAAATCATTTGGCAGATACTTTTATCATTTTTAATTAAATGAGACAGGATACTATGTATGCATCAGGAGAATCAACTTGTAACAACAATGCAGTGTCTTAATTACAGCACTGCTGTTAAATGTGTAGCTCTGCCAATCCCCCACCTCCACTTTGATGTGGCTGAGAAGTGGCTTAGTGTCTAATAAACCATCAGTGGGTTTGTGTTAAAACCCCCTTAAATATGCCACCTGCTACACCTGTTTCAGGAAACAACATAAACACGTTTGTAACACACGTTTGCCTTGCCGTAATCTCTTTAAGATGTTAAATTATAAGAGTCTGTAGTGTTAATAATACTTTTAAAAAGAGTTCAGGCCTCTTCTGAAAGAGAGAGGGAGAGAGAGAGAGAGAGAGAGAGAGAGAGAGAGATCTCCCATCATAATTTTTAATGCTAGCTTACCTCAGTGTCCCAAAAATACCCATTGCCAGATAGAACAAAATGCTATATCTACCAACACATGCCTGACACACAGCAGATCAGTCCCACACTCAAGAGTCAAATGGGAATTTGGACATTTTCCATATCTAACTGTGAAAGGATGGAGAAAAAAATTACTAAGAATAACTGAATGAGCAGAGAGACACAGAGATAGGTAGAGAAAGAAGAAAACAAAGAGAAGGAAAGCAGCAAAGAATGCTGGCAAAATGAAAACGCATGAGAGATGCAACTATCAAAGATATAGTATTTCAATAACCATCTTTCTTGAACTACACAAATGGCCAAGCAATCTTCACCCTCATAAATATTCCACGTCTAAATTTAGAAATATAGTATTTGCTCTTGCCATCCTAAATAGCTAGCTAGCTCATTATCTGCTAGAATGCTACCTCTAATTTTCACAAGGAGACAAGTGGGATTTCAGTATATCGGTCTTGATCTTCATGGTCATATTCTCAATAATTTTTTAAACAATAGATAATCCTGTCAAAATATACCATTACACCTATGCTAAGTTAGTTAGCTAGCTAGTTACCTGCTACACTATATCACATTTGTCACGCGTAGTAGGATTTTGTATTTGCGTCTTAATTTGCAGTGTCATATTTTATAGTGAATTATATAGCAATAACATATCAAATCATGTCAAAATATATCATAATACTAAAAATGATTTTGCTAAGTAGCTAAATTACCTAGCATACCTAGCTTAGCAGGCACATTCTGTAGCAAAAGCGACTATGTATCATGTCATCCTCTAATTATTTGCTCATATCACTTTTTAGGGATGTACTGAGAAGGTATTTGATTAAAAAAAAAACATATTTAAATATGACGTGATATATTAAATATATTGTGATATATTAAAGCTCAAAGGATAGACCATATGAGTAAGTATCTGTTCTCTATGATATCATTCATTTCATCTACTGTCTGTTTCATCCATCCAAACACACACTTAAAAAAAAAAAATCCCCAGTGCCAAAGCTGAACAGGTCACAAAATTTGAAAGGCAAAGAAAAAGAATGATTCTGTAGGTTTAAATGTTCGTGAATGTCATTATGTGTGTAAGCAGTGGGGGCTGAAACAGTGCCGTGACGTGCTCTGAAACCAAAGTTTCTCTTCTCTCTTTCAAAACTCTTCTATACTCAAACAACCTCAACACAAGGGGGTGGAGCCATGTGCTTCACAGCAGCGGAATCCCACCACACTCTGACATCACAGGTACTCAGCAGACACCTCCATATACACACATACACACACACACACACACTTACACATAGACAGAAAGTGAGTATTAGGGAGAGAACAGAATTAGAGAGTTGGTGGGTGTTTGTGTGTCTGTCAGATCCTACATTTGACTGAATGTGACGTCTGTCCTCTCCTCCTACTCCCCTCCTACCACTTCTGCCTCTTTAGTTCTCAAAAACATACATGCTCATACACACGTCACATACAGACACACGCAATGAGAAAAAATATCATACCAACCATTATGACAATTGCACCGACAGTTAAGGTCTAACCATACGTGGTATTTTTGGTGTCACTGGTGTCAAGTGCACACATACACACACACACACACACACACACGATCAGTGACCATTGACCATTTCATCAATAAAATGACATTTTCTGGGCCATTTAAACAGTAATGATTTCCCTGCTGCAGAAAATAGCCCATCACTCTGCTAACAGGAAGTATAGATTGCCATGTTGATTGCTGAAGTTTGACATTTGCCAGATTAAGAAAACAAAAGTTAATTTACTCACCAGACCCCCAATTATTCCTTTCTGTTATTAATTACTCAGTCTGTCAATCAACTAAACACAGCCTTTATGACGCAGATCTGGAGTTTCAGATTTTCCTGACTCTGAACTCCTCAACTATGTTTCTCTTTTGCACATATTTCAATAATAAGTAAAGCATTTTAAAATCACAGACAATCGATATTTGATTACAAACTAACTGGTTAGCCTTTTGTCAGTTTTACTACAGCACATAACTATTGGACAACGTGATCAAAGCCTGAAATTCATTGCGTGAGAAAATGTTTTAGAAAAGGTTTTAGACATCTTTATGCAGACTGATTGTTTTTACAATCACATGTGTTAAAGTGGCACATTACCCAATGTGGTGTTTTAAAAAAGGCAAGATTTTAAAAAATTACATAAAAAAAAATTCCACGTCATTTTGCTGAAACGTATTATGGTTTCTTTCTAAATTTGAGATGTCCAAGTATGCTATAGGAAGGAAAAAAAAAAAACAATTTTGGTCGAAACCAAATTTTTGGTGGTTTTTTTTTTAGGTCAGAATTCAGCCATGGCACCATCCAGCCAGTTTGCCTAGGCTGCTAGACATTAACCGTCATCTCAAAAAGAAATTCTGAGACAAAGTACTCATCTCATTTTTAGTATTGTTCACTGATTTGCTTAACCTGCATAAATCATCATTCTCTACTTTGGCAAATGGCTGTCTCAAGGTGTTTACAAACAGTATTAGATCCCATTATACTAACTGGCATGCTTTTTACCTTGCCACAATAATTCTTAGTTACAGCTCATTTTGTGAATGATTCAAAGAAATGAGCAAGATAAACAAACATGTTATCTTCTTATCTGTACACACAGTTGCATTATTAATATAATCAGATGAAAACATGTACATCAAAACTTGGCACATGGCATCTACCAGCACATACCCCACTGATAAGATCAACATGACTGTAAACAGTAGTGCATTTTACTAGAACACAAAGTCATACAGCCCCGATTCTTTTTAACAGTTTCACTTCCTCACATCTGTCTGATGTTGGCTACAGACCATGAAGGTGACTGCAGCAAAAAAAAAAGTACAGGACTTTCATCATGATTGGTTACTTACAGTAAAACTATTTTTTAAGGAATTAAATCTATTCTAACTGATTTAGTGAGCAGTTTTGCCTTCTTCCTTGCAGTAAATGTAATTGCAGGAGAGGACAAGGGCAGGAACACACAGAGGAAACAAAATATCTTCCTCAAATGAAGAATCAGAGGGCGAGAACAGGAAAATTAGCACATCCAACCCTCTTCTACTAAGTCAACATCCCCTAGTACTCCAGCTGGGATTCAAACCAACAACCTACCAGTTCCTGTTGTTAAACCTTTAGCCATTGAGGCATGACCTAGACACCCCACAGACACCTTTCCTAGAATCACACAGTTTACAGCAGCCATTATCTTTGTCCTTGGTCTCGCTAACAGGAAATGAAAATAAGGGCATAGCTTTGGGGCATTCCATACTGTAGCCCCCTACACACTGAAGGACACACTGACACACAACGCTGTTTACAGGCCACACAAGCACACACACATGCGGTAACACACAGGGCCTTTCAACCAGATGGTGGTCCCAGGTGGAAATTTCATAGCAGCACCTAGACTTTCATATAAACCTCAGAGGTGTTTCAGCCAAACTCAAAAAAGTTCCCAAATGAACAAATGTACCAAAGTGAGAAGACTTACTTCTACTATCTCTATTATCTTATTAAGTATTACTTATGCATCACTATTATACCTGTTACCTTTGATTTGCTTAAGCTAAATCCATATATTTCCATATTCCATAAAGGAATTTTCTCTGTGAGCTATGAACCATCGCTTATATAAGCTGATTGTTTTGCACACTTTGCCACAGACTGCACATGCGTTATTTTCTGAGACAAGGTGCGCACATGCAGCTTGGATTGGTACTCTCTCGTGAGACTTGACATGGTTGACAAATCCAGTTCTATACAGGAGAACACACCCACGCATTTGACAGGTCAAGTCATCTCGTCTTGCAGATCGATTTCCTCATGCTTACATGTCTACATGTTTTCAGCTCGGCATGTTGGGTATGTACTTTCTTGAATCTCTCACAGACTTCCCATACCTTCTTCCTCCAGCCTATCTGATCCTTTGTTTGTTCTTCCCAAGTTATTGACATCAATACTTACGGTTTTCAGGTTGTTTGTGATGCAATCATTATATATTCTTCCTTGGTTTGTGCCGCGGGTGCCTGCCAATCTTCAGTTCACCATAGAAGACCTGTTTTGGTATTCTGGTATCAACCATGTGCACAACATGCCCTGCCCATCACATTTGATTCCTGATGATTTGCATTTCATGGTTTAGTAATAATTCAACCTCTGTCTGTTTCTCTGTCGCCTATTTCACTCTTCACAGTACCTGAGAAATCAGACCTGGCTTCCTGCTTTGACAATCACAATCGGTTTATTTTTGTTTTCTCATGACAAAAATACTTCCTATTAAACAAAGTAGCAATTGTCTCATGTAAAGATCAGATGTCAAAACAAAGTGAAAAAATAGCCAATGGACACCAATAGAAATGGAAATGTCTTCCTTCAAAGCATACGATTTGAAAGGAAAAAAAAAAGTATAGACAGAAGAGAGACAGCGGCTTTGTGTGAGACTGTAGTTCAACTGGTTCAGTAGGGAGAAACAGAAGAGAAAAGAGGAAAAAATCCACCCGAAACTCACCTTGCACTGCATGGGGTGAAATACCAACCTGTGTGGTATGAATACACACATACACACACACACATGTACAAACACACGCACACAATTTGGCTTATGCTGAAATTGTCCTCTGTGACATTGTGTTAACAATGATTAATGATAAACTTAAGAGGCACATTCCTGACATGTATTCATTAATTGTAAATGCTGCACGTGCATACACACACACCTAGTTGAACACACAACCAGGCAAACTCTAAATTAGAGATAAAATGTGCCAAAGGTTATGAGAAAATGGATTTGGCAGCATTATTGGCAATTGTAGACCACCACCACCAACAACCCCTTTCATTCATTTCATTCCCTGTAAAATGTTTGTCTTTCTCTATCTTATATTCCTTTAACTTTGTAATCTCTTTGTCTAAGCCCCATTGCTGAAAAAAAAAGCAGTGGTTCAGCAGTAAACAATCCCCTTTGTTTTGTGATTGCTTAGGTTAAACCAAAGCAAGACTTCTGATGCAAATCTCTCCAGAAACTTTGCCAAAAGTCCACATGCTGCCACACAATCTCTCTACTTACTGCTTGTGGATGACGTTTATGTGGATTTGGTTACGTTGAATTAAAAGAAGTATTCACCTGATAAAGTCTATGTTTAGCATGGCAGCCTTACTCATTTGTGTTTATTGAAGCTTCACTGAACTTTTACAGAACACGGAACTACAGGTGAGTTGGATGTCTTATGAAAGCGACCTAAAAAACATCTGGATATGTGTACGCTAACGGTAAAGAATATGTGCTGACTGTTAATTTTATAATGCCATAGCACTGCATTAGGTTATCTCTCACACAAAAAACCAGACCACCATACAACTTAGCTGACATTATCATTACTTAGTCGACTATTAGCATCAACTGTAGCTAGCAGCATTGCGACCCTGAACAGGATGAAGTGGTCACTACTGAGATGCAGATTGGTCAGGATAAAAAAGTAATGGGTCGGGATATAAAAAGTGCTTGACATCACTCAGATGCTTTTCTGAAAAGCTTCTGAAAACAGCCACCGTCTTAATGACAGCATATATTGGTAGTAGCATTGAATCAGGACAGAGAGGGCAGAACAGAAACCAGAAACACCACATATGAAGGCAGTGAGAGAGAGAGAGAGAGAGAGAGAGAGAGAGAGAGAGGACAAAAAAGGAGCCTAATTCTAAGAGATTCATTTCATATAGAGTCGTTTTTGTTTTTCGGTTTTTTTTTTTGCAAGTTTGAGAGAAACTACCTTTGCAGTGTTTTTTTTTTTTTTTTCACTTTGTAACCTACCATACCAGCTAAGATATTTCCTAATGGAAAAAGAGGTAAGCTCTCTCTCTCTCTCTCTCTCTCTCTCTCTCTCTCACACACACACACACACACACACAGAAGTGCTTGTCCCCCTTTGCATTCAACTGCAGAAGTATTTCTGTTCCCTTATTGTTTGCACATCATACAATCTTCATGAAAAAGCATGTACACACACACACACACACACACACACACTTTGGAACTTACAGTATCACATCTTCTCAAGTACACAACATCCCTGTGCTGCAGCTCCTCAGATAGCATCTGTCAAGGTCAGTTATGGCAGTGAAGGGAGAGAACGAGGGAATGGAGGGGGAGGAAAAGAACATTATGCCCTCTGATTTTTACAACCCAAAGCTTTATGGCATGCAAAAGGATTGAACATTTCAGCAGCAATAAAAATGTTCCAATTAAAGAATGTCTTTTATTTATACCAGAGCCAGTCTTTTACAAATGATTTTAAAAATCACAGCAGTGACTCACTAGCAAACCCAGTGCAAGTGGGAAAAAAGAAAACGAATAATCACTTTTTTTTTACAATCTACATTCATGTGTCAAGTCACTCTTTGTGTCAAAGTAACATTTACAATCCTATTAAAAAAAACTATGCGGATAAAACTAGCAAAGCAAATGAAAACAAACTGGTTTTCTGCTTTTAATCCACTACAAGACTGTGTTGAAATTTGTCATAGAAATCACACATAAGCTACAGTTTATATAGAGTAGGTTAAAAAAGCTTTAGTCTGGCCCAAATGGTATGGCCCAAAGTCTACCGCATGTGTGTGTGTGTGTGTGTGTATATAACATACTGCTATATCTATACCTCAAAGCCAGTTTACAAAGTGCGCAAAGTTTTTATGCCAGCTACCATCATATTTGGAACACAGCCAGAACCACAAAGCACACTTTATATTGTTGATAAACTTGAGTTAAGTGAAGTTATGAGGTAAATGAATAGGAATGAAAATATCATAGTTACTATTCAATGTGCTTTAGAGAACTAGAGAACTCTTGGTGCTATTCCCTCCCTGCCCTTGAAAATTATCCATCTAGGACTCAAGGACTAGAAAAGTCAGACTCTATATCAGTTTTATTTCCTCATCAGAACCTTCCTAAACAAAACAGCTATATGTAGACCTGGAGCTATGGACCCACTGTTGAGTCAGAACATTTTGGATATCATTAACAGCACAGTTCCCTATATTATTAAATTTTAGTTACATTTGAGTTGACAGTTATTAAGCTATCAACTTAAGTGACCAGTAAATTAGGCTTATAGTAACCAAAATAACTCTATATAAGCTATAATAACTTAGCAGGTGATCACCACCATAACACTATAAAATAATAATAATAATAATAATAATAATAATAATAATAACAATAATAATAATAATAATAATAATAATAATGTATGCGAAGACTGGTCAACTACAACTTATGGTTGTTCATTTTTGAGGCCAAGATTTAGACCAATTCTCAACGCTGCTGTCAATCAAGTCAGCACTTTATCCTCTATCTTAATGCGAAGATCCTGTTTGTAGACTGCTTGGTAATTTGTTGTTTAAACGCGAACCACTTGAGCTATCCACACAGACCTGTTTGTGAATATACAGTATGTCTATGTACGATGAGTGCTGTCAGTAAAATCTGTATTTGCATTTTTCGTTATTAAGGATTTAAAACCATGTCTAAGTGAAGTAAGGTTTTGTGTAAATGTAAGTGCTGTCATTATACTGAAACTTAGGCATAATAAATAGAGAGAGGTGTTAGAAATGGACTGAACTCTGGAGTGGTGCAGAGCCGTATGAAAGTAGAGAAACTGGACTACGAGTATCAATCCCCTAAGCCACCCCACCTCCCCATGCTTAAATGTTATGAACATTGCTCTAATGATGAAATGTTAAGACTGGTGTATTCTGCTTAGAGAGAGAGTAAGTATGTAAGTAAGTTTATTTATAAAGCACATTTAAACCAAAGTGTTGTACTTACATTTGCAACAAGAATAAAAAGAAAAAATAAAATAGATATGACAGACATAGGCATCCACTTTGAAAAATCAAAGGTTAACATATAAAAATATATGAGGTTGAGTCTTGATTTAAAAATTGTAAGAGAGGGAGCAGAACTAATGACAGAGAGACAGAGAGAGACATACAGAGAGACAAATACTCAGACAAAGAGAGATAAAAGAGATAAGAGTCCCTTCACCCGGCTGGTCCTGAACCTCAATTCACTAACACACACTAACTCATCAGTTCATGCAATGGCCTTAAATCAAATATATACCGTGGCAGGTTACCTGAACATAGACTGGACAAAAACACAGACCCACGCTGACAAAGTACAGACTCGGTGTGGGCAGACTGGCCATCGAGAAGGCCTCTAAAAGAAATCATGGCTCCCACATGAGGAGAGAGTGTGTCTGCAGTGCAACAGCAACACTGTCGAGACAGAGCTGCACTTTCTATTCAAGTGTAACAAATTCACACACTTGCATGAAATATATTTTGTGAATTCTCTAGACTGCCCAACAATGACAAACTTCCCATCCTGTCCATCCAAACTACACATGCACACACACACACACACACACACATGCACACACATGCACACACACACACACAGCCCTGGTTGAGACAGAGACACAGAGAGAGTAAAAAAGAGAGAGAGATAGAGTGAGAGAGACAGAGAAAGTGAGAGAGAGAGAGAGAGAGAGAGAGAGAGAGAGAAACTACTTGAATGTGAGTGTGTGTTGAGTGAAAACACTGCACACCTCGGCAGTGTTTTTCAAGTTCACTACCACCGGACAAAGACACCATTCTAGTGACAAGAAAAAAAAAAATAGGAGGGGGGGTTTGACAACAAGAGAACTTTCCAGATGATTGGAGCCTGGAACTGGAATTTCAATAGAAGGTGCTACATAGCTCTAAATATTTGTTGTTTCAGTTGGCATGGCAACCAATGCTGATCCAAGCAGTTTGACAACGACATCTCTCTCTCTCTCTCTCTCTCTCTCATAGCTGCTATGCTGTGAATCAGTAATAAAGACGCACTGACATGCTGCTTGTCAGGCACACTGAGGTGAAGGTAGTAAACACAACAACCATCCATCACTCAAATATTTTTTGAGATTTATGAACTCAAAAGACAAGTACATACACATAATCACACACGCGAACCCACACATACACAATTGAGCTGAATAACCTACTTGATGTGGGATTTGATAAGGAGATTAATTCCTGGAACAGAACATAATCATAATCGTGCCCTTTCAGAGTAAGCGTGAATATAAACGTTTCTGATCATATCAATTGCGATATTTAAAAATGTTATCGCATTAAAGTTAAACCTATCTGTCTAAAATCTAGGAGGATCAATATTAAATACAAACTACATTACCCAAGACATTTGATCCTGTAAGGCAGCATGAAATGTGCTCTTCTTTGGGCTAAAGTAACAGGCAGCCTGTGCGGTGTGTGTATGTGTGTGAATGTGTGTTTAAGAGGTTTCTGGTCTTGTGATAGCACATGTCCCCAGAGACAGACCGAGAACTAGAGAGTGTGAGAGTAGGTATGAGGGCTGCTCCGAGCCACTGTGTATCAGATTGAACCTAACAGCTATGAAACGTGATCACAGATCAATATTATACACCGCTCAAGAGGGAGGACAAGAGAAGAGCAAGAGCACTGATGCACTGGGAGGAGGCTGTGTTACTCGGGCTCATGTTGAGAGAAGCATACAAATGTCACCTGAGGTTAAGTAGAGACTTTTTAACTGTTTTCAGACATGCATCACTTTTTACAGGCTACACACATATGTGAAACACACACATACACACAGTGAGAGAGAGAGAGAGTTCACACGTTTCAACCAGCTAATCTCAGACTCAGGTGGAAATTTCACAGGAGTAGTGTATAGACTTTCATATCAACCTCAACACTGTTTCAATCAAACTCACAAAGCCAGCAAATGAACAAATGTCCCTCAGTCATCTTCTCTATATGACTGCCATCACACTCGTTTTTTTCGAAATTTAAAAATACTCTACAGAGATTTTAATGAGTGAGATGATTTTGTTCTAGTTCAAACAATTCAAAGCTTTGTTCACTAGCCCACTAGCACCAACTTTTCATAACTTTTAATACATGTTGGATTACAAATCATGAGATTCCTGGCTAAAAGTATCCATAAAAGCACAGCCAGTGTGGAAGAGAACGGCCAGGAACTTGCAGCCCTCTAATAATAACCTGACATAATGCCCACTGAGGATCTGAGCAGTAACTGTGCAGCTTTTTAGAAAAAGGAAGAGTCCACATCAATCAGAGGTCAGTGGCCTCTGAGATGAGCAGCAAGATTTCCTCTGGAATTTCACGGAAAAGAGGACAACACCGAAAGAGAAAGTATCAGTGGTATCGGTATCATGAGAGAAAGTATGGTTAGCTAAGGGGAAATTGTTCTCTGAACCACAGATACTTCATAATAGTTCCAGTCGTGTTGTCTAGAACAGCCTCAGGTCTTGTGAACAGAAAAAAGGAAATAGAATTTAGAGTCAAAGTTACTTACATTGCAAAAGTCACAAGCAAGTGACAGAGTAGGAGCAATGGGTTCCTGATATACAACATTGAATATTTAGCACATAGTGTTAAAAAAAACAAGATTTTAAAATATTTCATAGCATGTTTTCCTACATAACAAGAGAGGTCACACTCCAAGACTGGTTCTATTATTATCCAAAAAAAGAAAGGCATCATAGTGAAAAGAAAAGAATTACTCAGCAATAATCATAAGACAAGAGCGATGATCATTTTCGATCCATGGTCAGTATAACTCATATTAAGAGGTACTTAGTCAATTTACCCATCACTAATAGCAGATGTTTGTGCAAACCTTGCACATAATGCCATCTGGCCCAATTACAGTATTAATAATTTATTAATAATTGACCAGATCGAACTCATCACACAGCTGTGTACATTACAGAGGCTATGCTTTACTGAAATCATTAAATACTTGGCAGTGGCAGTGTAAGTATCAAGGTACTTATTTCCACAAGTACGCATATAAAAGCATAATATAAAGCATACATTTTTCAAATGTTTAAAACAACCAGATTTTTGCTTTTTGTCTGTAGTTTGTAATGGTGTCATAGAAAATTACACATACACAACTTCCAGTAACAGTTTGTCACCCCTGAGCAGTTGATGTGTTTACTACACAATGCATGCAGAACCCACAAGGTCATGATGTTAATCTCTAATTTGCCAGATGGAGACAAAGGTAAAAGCTATTGCTATACAATGCACTACATTTATACAATGCACCCAGTGACCTCTCTCTGGTTCTGGAGCACAGATACAAATACATTTTTACCTTTCCCTATTTAACTGTTTGTATATAAGAGAGGGAGAAACATGATGGAGTACATATTAAAGAGACTGAGAGCAGTGTTTGTGTGTGTGTGTGTGTGTGTGCTGGTTGGAGCAATGGGCTACTGAAGATGACTGCCACCATACACCATACGGGGGGTGGGATATGGGCTGGAAAAGCTTTAGCGCAGAGCACATTGTTGGGCACCTGTGCAAACAGCACAGCCCATCTGAGCTCAGCGACACGGTGCTGTGTAATAACTATTGATCATTCCCTTGAACCAGGCACACACACATACGTTTCTGTTAAAGGTTTTGACACAGTCTGCCAGCTAAAAGAAATCAAACAGGCCCCTTGAATTATATCCCGTTAGGAAGGGGCTAACCTGTCTGTCACATGTCAGATTTAGTCCCAAATAAGCATCTGGTTCACGGCTGGACGCTTGTGACCCAGAGAGTTAGAAAAGTTGGTTCACCTGTGAGCAGACAGGTTGGAGTGGTGGTCAATTAAGTACCTTGGCAGCTTCACAAAGCAACCACAGTGTGGCCAGAAGAACCTGTTTCTGTGAGTGTGTGTGTGTGTGTGTGTGTGTGTGTGTGTGTACACAATCCTCTAAATAGACCTGCATAACCTCAACATGCTGCCAACTTTAGGGCGTGGGTGATTTCACTTAAATGTTAACGGACACATTTGGTTTCATAAGGTAAATTAGCTGGAAAGAGAACAGACATATGAACACATACATTTGTACGCTGCAGGCCATAAATTATCCACTCCCCGCTGCGAACGGATTGCTTATCCTCTAAAGCCATGGAGAACAAATCCAAATATTACACCTTAAGTAATACGGTACAGTGCTTGAGGTCCTCTTCCACTGGTGTTATTTTATACAGATACTGTATGTGCAGCTATGTGACAGTGTGTACTGTTGAAAGCAATATACAGTACACATAAAAATTGAAATCTCTGACTTATTAAATGTCCATCCTGTCCTTAAGCCTTTGACTTTAACTGTCCTTTAGATTTAAATACCAGTCAACTACAACACACTATCCTGCAGTTTCACTAGTGATGTGATAAAATACTTCTTAATCTGAGTTATAGCATACAGGCAATAAGCACAATCAATGAGTCCCTGAATTTCATAGGCTACAATGTAACAGCAATTAATCAAAATGCTTCAATGGCAATTAATTAACAGTGCTAATAAACTCAGAAAGGTGCTCCGCCTCCCTCCCCTTGGGAGACTTTTGGGAATCACGTTTTTTTTTTTTTTTTTTTTTTTTTTACAGCTACATTAATTAAAGGAGCTCTGGGAGATAACTCTTAATGTGTCATCAGACAAGGAGAGGCATTCCTCTCTGCTAAGGTGAAGGGCAATATGGTGATGGATCAACAGCTGAAGCAGAGGGAGACAATATTGATAATGTAATCCCACTGTCTGCAGCCATAAAAACACATAAAACTGACAGGCCTGAGTCTGCAAAGGCTGTAAAAGTGCAAGCACACCAATGGCTGAATGATTTGACATGATATTTCAACCCTTTACTGCCATGCCATCAATCAGGAGGTAAAAGGATGCTCTGACATTTAGTTCCAGCCTTTCATATTTTGCAGTGACACTGAAAATTAAAAGTACATAAAGTACTGAGTGAGAGGTCTTAATAATCTTGCTTTAATCAGGAGAAAAATTATGATAGCATACGTATGTCTAGAGTTAGATCAGTATTAATAATTATTAATCATATTTCAGGCAGTGCAAGTGCAAGGTCTATAAACTAAAGAAAGAAATGTAGTCAGCATCGACTATGTACATTTACTTCTTTTTGATAACATTCATCAAAATTAGAATTCAGGTCAGGTTAAGTGTTCAATATGTTTAACTAATCAAGGTGATTCTGACACTGAAAACTTGTCCTCAGTTAAAACCCCGAAAAATTGCTTGTCTCAATCCTAAAACCTGGAATTCCACTACATATTGTAGGTCTATTTTTACAGAAAGAGACATTACATAAACATTTGCAAAATCAGACAGTAATACTAGCAGACAGCTAACATTTCAGAGTACGCTTTTGACAACTAAGTAACAGAACTAAGGCGGCACACACCATATTCAGTTATGGGGCTGGGTCATGGTGAGCAGTTCAGGGTCACGGCGTTGCTTCACCTAGAGGTTTGTTTTAAACAGTTGAGGGTGGCAGGTGTCACCTTGGGTGACACAGAACATTTGGTGTCACACGAGCACAATGGCAGCACTACGATGGCCCTGCATGTGCACTAATTTCACGTGGAAATTATACATGATTCAGCACTGTTCAGTTCACTGTTCAGTTCTTTCACTCACATGCTCATGCTTTCACTCACATGCTCACTCTTTCACTCACATGCACCTTACTATTTAATTAAGAAGCATAGCTATTGAGCACTCTATGTGCTGTATATACCTATGCAATGTTAGTACGGTGTTCTTTTTGTCTCACACACACACACACACACAAATGGAATACACACAGGTTATTTTACCCACAAGATCAAAGAGTTGCAACATGTAGAACGTACATTAAAAAGATTTGCAAAAAAAAAAAAAAAATACACATACCTCGTTACTTTAGTTGCCTGATGTGCCAAAACCCTCCCACACCAAACCATAAATCTGAAATATTTTGGCCGTCTTTTACTGAATGTTCTTGCTTTCCACAAATGTCTTGCAGAAACAGAGAGAAAAGTAATGGTTTGAAAGAAAAAGAAATTGCTGTAAGAGAGAAGACAAGGCCAAAGCAAGACTGGAGCTAAAGAAGGAGAGGAAAAAGTACTGTGTATGTGAAGAATATTCTATTAGGATACACTTTATGGAAAAATAGTTGTTGTCCTTTATGACAGTCCTTGTCCCTTTTCTGTTTCTTTCCTGCTTTATTCAGTAAGCTCAATCACTGACCAGTTCAATTCTGAGAAATCTAAAATTATATTCTGAATAATTAGTAATTCAGCTTGAATGCTAGATATTCAGTGTAAAGATGTTACTCTCACTCATGGTTTCCTTTTCTTTTCTCTGCTGTCTTTTGATAGAGATTTGATGGATTTAATAGTCACAGTCTTGCCCGGTAAAGCTCTACACTACATATGGAGAACACCTGTCCTTTATAAAGTCTTTAACTACAGACCTGCAGAGAACAGGGACATGCTAGAGCACAAGACGTTCTATTTCCTCTTATTACACGAGCATTTTTTTTTATTTTTTGCTATGGAAATTAACAAGTGATGAATGAGTTTGCGTGAAACAAGTGGCATCAGTTTGCTCAAAACACCCCCTAAATATCCAGCAATTACATTACGACCTTCCTGGTATTATGCGTGAGGTAGTGATACCGGCTATAAAGGAAAAAATATGCATGTTGTCCACGAGGACACAGCTGGCTGAGCAAACAGCTCATTGAGGGACAGGATTTTCTGTCTTCTTCTTCTTCCTCAACAGCTGAAACAACAGCAGTTCTTGGAGGGGAAAACCTCTGTGGAATTAGTGATCTCGTTGATACCAAGCCAAGGAAAAGGACACTAGGCAGAACTACAGAAAGTCCCAATCTCTCCCAGCACACACACACACACACACACACACACACACACACTGCTATCACTCTCACACACTGCTAGAGCAGCAACAATGTAATGTGCCTGTAATGCATTGTAATGTCCTGAATTCAAAGTAAGATGTTTTAAAAACTGCAAAAGATATGAAGAAATGGCCATGTACAGTATGATCATTTTCAATGTGTACACTACATAAGAGGAATTCCAGTTGTGTGAAGAATGCATACGTGGGTGTGTGTATGCCTGTATGTATGTATGTATGTATGTATATATGTATGTATGTAAGGGTGTGAATGTCTGTGTTGGGTAAACAGAGTGTGGTTTCATTACTGTATGTGTGTCAACAGTGAGAGAGCTCAGGAAGTTGACCCCTCTCACGTATGCACTCAGCTCTTCTGGAAAGAACACAACACAATGGAGCCCCACTAAAAACTTGTTTTCAAGGCAACGGATTTCCTGCCTGTACTTGTAGTAAGGACAGACGTACAGAGACTATGTGTGTGTGTGTGTGATCCCTCTCTTTACTTTAAGAGACCATGTGCAGCACTAACACAATGGCATGGGTCACACCCCCGTTTATGTTGGCTTTGCTGAGCTGCTGAGGGACTGGTTGGAAAATGGGGAAAAAAATCAGGAGAAGAAAAAAAAGAAACTAAGTTAACACAAATACACTGAGACTTAACCACTTCAGCTGACATGACTGTTCATATAAAACCACATACCTCAACTGTATGAACACATTTCCTATTATGTAAATATTCATTACTCTCTCAGTAAAGGCACTAAAAGGAAATGACAGTGCTGAAATCAGGATAATAATGACAGACACAGCTCCATAAAATCAGACCTATTTTTTTTTAAGCATTTCACTACACTGGCCACAAATCCACAAAATAACAACATGCCATAAATGAAATGCCATTCTCTCCTGCACATTTGAACTAGCAGAGTTGCAAGTGTTTTACCATTTTAGCTTGAAATAAGAAAACTCAGCTGACTCCTAACTCCTAACGCCTGTGGCTGCCAGATTAGCGGTGGGCACTAGGAGCGTTGGACTGCAGCTCTGTTCAATATTGTCTGTATTTTCCCTCTGTCTGTATTTTCTCAGCCCCTGATAAAGTACAACTACAACAAATACCTTCTCTGAAACATCCATGCCTGGCTTTCCAACCTCTGGCCACCATATGTCTGACCTCAGGGCTATAAATTACACTTTTTAAACAGACTCTCTAAACCGCTCACTGACCTCAGGTATTCAGAGATGGACTGCAATCTTCAGAACAGCATCAAATGGACCTGGATGGATTCATTGGTTTTCTGAGCTACTAAAGTGTCTGTTGCCTTTTCTAATGAAAGTTGTGCTCGAGTTGTTGTTAATGAGTGACACTGTCTTCAGAATTAGGTGACTACTCTAAGAGCAGGGTCTATGTTTCAAATCCACACTAGTTTGTTCTTTTTTATGAATATAACAGCTACGGCAGATCACATTCTCTAGTTGGTGCATTAATCATATTTTGTGAGATTTTATAAGCAGATAGCTGAGATGAAACATTAATATACCCCCCCCCCCCCCCCATACCCCCCAACCACCCCACCTCCCATTCCTAATCTTTCGCTTACACACACACACACACACAGAGTCTTTCTCTCTCTTCTCTGTCTCTCTGTCCAGCTACAGCGCCAGTGTTCTGATTTACTCATAGGAAAGTCTGGAAATGGCCGTTAAGATAGCTGCCACACCCAGACGGTGAACATACATTTGACAGGATTGCTTGGTGATCTTTGACCTCTCCTCCATTAGAATCTAGGTGATTTCTTATAACAGGCTAAAGGGCAATGAACTACAATGACACTGACACAGACAGTGACACGGGACTGGGACTATATTAGGCTTTTATAAGGGTTTAAGGCAGACAAAAGGATAGAGAGAACGACTGAGATGGCTACATATTATTGATCCCCAATGTTCTGCTAAACTGACATATAAACAGTCATGATAGTTGAGCTGTACAGTAATGCTATGTGGCAGCTATCTTTAGTGAATGATATTAGATGCATATGTCTGAAATTAAGTTTTGCTGTACAGTTCAGCTGTAGAAGAATAAGGGTTAGAGAGAAGACAAAATCAAGTATTTTCTTTGCACATGCACACACACACACACACACACACACACACACACACATATACACACATATACACACACATGGACTGTCAAAAGAAGCCATAGAACCTGGAGGAGACCCACACAGACACAGGGAGGACATGCAAAACTCCACACAGGCAGTTAGTGGACCAAACCCATGATCTAAGGCGGCATCACTACCCTCTGTGTTTTATCATGCCACCTAATATTTCCGTTCACATCTTGATCATATTTCTGACTTTTGATTTTTCCAGTACACATATCATACCATATGTATGTGATCTATGACATTATGAGAACACAATAAAGGTCAATTCTAATTCATAATAAAGGGGCTGAACATATTAAAACATAGTGAACTTTGTTTTCCATTCTACAAAAATGTAGATATTTCTGACAGACTTGTCAGAATCTGCCACAGTTTTTTTTTTTCAGTTGCACATTAATGCTGCAAATCTCCTGTTCTCCTGCATACCAAAGGTGCTCTATTGGATTCAGGTTAGGTCCAATTTCTGACCCTACCATCTTCATGTTGCAGCAGAAATCAAGATTCATCATCCATTCTTCAACTGTCCAGTTTTGTGAACCTGTGCCCACTGTAGCCTCAGATTACTGTTCTTGGCTGACAGTCTTCTGCTGTTGTAGCACATCCACCTCAATTCGATGTGTTGTGTGTTCTGATGCTTTTCTGCTCACCACAGTTGTAAAGAGTGTTTTTTTATTTCCTGCCAGCTCAAAATATAAGCGTCGACCACAATCATCTCAGAACAGGGGCAAGGGTCTCCAACAGCACTTATCTACCACATCGTGCTGACATGACTGCTTCTGATTCACATCTCTGGACCCCAGTGTCATGTCATTTTCATGATGCCACAGGTGTGAGTCACACAGCGATTAAGTGATGGGGATTTTCCCATCTTTAGGTAGAACTGAGGAAGCCCCACACCATGACCAAATAAGTCTGGTCACCAAGACTATACTAAGAGAAATTTAGTGTCTTGTTCTGTCCTGAAGTAGTTCGTGCATTTTGTCATTTTCAGTGGTTTATTTAATTTTGTGGTGTTTAGATGATAATTATACAGTATATTTTAATGTTGCAATATGTTTGTAAGCAAAATTATTTAAATTGTATTATAACATGCATAGCGTAGCTGTTTTGTTTAAGTGAAATATATAGTATTTAAATGCACCCTGCTTAATGTAATGCAAAATATATTATATTAATTAAATACATGTTAAAGAAAAAAATATATAATGGTGCAATTGATTTTGCTGTTTAAAATGAACTTATTGTAACTAAGTGTAAACTTTGTAAAAGATAAAAAAAAATGTATTCAAATCACTTATCTGGATCATAAATAAGGCAGAACAACCCAGAAATGACCTGTGGCTGGATCATGCCTGGCATTTTTTAGAATACAAAACCAACATGTTTTATGTAATCCTTATATTTAATATTTGGTAAAAGGTAATGCACCTGTAATTACACTATGACTTTCTACACTTTGTAAAGGGGGTCTACGTACTTAGTTCATACACAGTGAAACTAACAACAACAACAACAACAACAAAAAGAGGAACTACTCTCGGCCAGAACAAAGCAGATCTTTCTTCGTAGTCTAGAGAGAGTACTGGACAAGGCAAAAGACAGAAGTCTCAGTTCCTACACTGAATTGGTCTGTACTGGACATTCCAGTTTCTGTTAATGGGAAAATATTGTAATACACTGAACAAGGATGCAGGATAATAGCTTCATACTCTAATATTTTATCTTTGTCTCACAGATCACATGAACATAAACTTCATTAGGCCATTGTGTGAGCTTAGACCAGTGTGTTTCCAAAGGAAACACATCACAAAAGAACAGAAAGTTAAATGAAGCTGGTCATAAATTATATACAGAGAAATGGGATTGTCAGTTGTTTTGTGCTTTCACTTGACTGAATCTTTAAGCAAACACAAATGTGTACAGATACATTGTGTACCCAAACACACGTTTAGTTTTTTGAGGTTTACAACATTCTAATCATCATAATCAATCAATACACTCAAGACATGTTTTTGAAATGCTGTGCTCTTGTACGAGTCTTGTATGTCCCGATCCTGAGGACAGGAAGCTGAGCAATATGAAGCTCAGTGGCTGTAATCCTTGAAAATCTGTCAACAGCCCCAGTATACAGATGCTACACACTCATCCCTCTTTTGGTCTATGCTCAATCTTTGCTACTGGTAGTGGGAATACAATTCTTAACTTTCTCACTGTCTCTTTGTGTCTGCTTATCTGTGCACCAGTTGGTGTGTGTCCAAGAATTTCTATTCAGCAGTGACTGTACATGATAGAGACAGAGGTCCAGATCCAATTTGGATTTAAATATTATTAGCCACTACACTGCAGATGACACATTGGGAAGGATTAGGGGTAAGTGGCATAAGTGGCATGGCAATGTCTTTGTTTTAGTGTCTAAATATGTTCCTGTGTAGATATACATTCCCCATACACTTTATTAGGAACACCTGTACATTCATTCACTTATCCAACCAGCCAATTATGTGGCAGCAGTGCAGTTACAGGTCAAGAGATGCAGTTAATGTTCACATCAAAGATAAGAATGGGGAAAAAATATGTTAGTGACTGACTGTGGCATGGATGCTGTTGCCAGACGGACTGGTTTGAGTATTTCAGAACCTGCTTGTCTCCTGGGATTATCAAACTCCTTGTTGATGAGCGAGGAAAGAAAAAATGGCCAGACTAGCAGGAAGGCTACGATAACGCTATGGCAAATAACCACCCTTTACAACCGTGGTGAGCAGAAAAGCATCTCCTGCATAAATATATACTCCCTATATGACTTAATTAAACATGTATGTAAGGCTAATCATATTTTAATACATCATAAGAAGTTGTGGACTCTTTAGGACAAGAGGTCCAAATTTTAAGTGAAAAACAGGTCAAATGAAAAGCCTTTTTTTTGTGAACGTTTATTAAGTCGTTGTGAACAAAAACTACAACCACTAACTTGTTTAATGTGTAGTTTTGAATATGAGTTTTTTTTTTAAAATATGTGTACACGTAGGCTACCATCTGATTTAGGATCACAGTTCATGAACAGCATGTGTAGTCGAGGCTGAAACGTCATGCTTGCGTTGTGTGTTCGTGCAGTGGACTGAATGGCGCAACACACTGAAACGTGCCGGAGAGCGCAAACAAGTTTTAAGTTGCCTTAGGGCGAATGGCAAAAGTCTTGATACAGAAATAAAGCAAATGTTTACAAAACCATAGAATTGACTAGTGGGAAATACCAGCCAGAGACTTAATCCAAGTGCTAATATGTAATATTGTGTATTGTGTATTATGGTTCTGCTGTTCAATGTTTCTCTGAGGTTGTTTGTGTTGTAAGGCACAGAGAGGGAATTGTGAGACGCTCCCTGAAGCAGACGCGTCCTGTGACATGCTGTCACTCCACTGGAGGACCCGCCTCCTCTCCCATTCCCATTGGCTGAGCCGCCATGGAGTAGCCTCACTCTGACTTCTGATTTAAAAAAAAATAATAAAATAATTATCCAGTACGTTTCTGGCAGAATTAAACTAAATGACTCTTGTCTATTCCATACACTCGGGGTGTCGTGGCAGATTTAATTTTAAATCAACACCAGGAATAACTTCTTATGTCTGATATTCCCTTTAGAATAAATGTTTAACCTTTTTTTTCCCTACAACATATTATTTGTAACAAAAATTCCCAAGCCCTGTTAAAACTTTATATCTACTAGCAAGCTGTAAGAGTAACACAGCAGCAACACAACAGCATATCATCTCTCCCTCTTCTACACTCTGAGAGTTTGTATCCCGCCACAGTCCGAACCAGTCCAGCTTAAGCGCGTAACTAGATATTCAAAAACAATACGTAATCCCATAATGCACCGTTCATCGACCTGCTGCATTACCTCATCCCATAAGGCTGTGCGCGGAGAAGAATCTTCTGGTGGTAGTCTAGGCAACGCGCCTTATCTGAACACAGTGGAACGCCCCACGAATCGCCTCCAGCCAATAAGAGGCTTCAGGCATGACATCATTGGGAGGCCTATTTTTAGTGTAGCAGCGGTAGCAGATAAGGTTGGCCTCCACGCTGGAGGAGCTCAGAGTATACAGACCTCGCCACAGAGCAACAGCCGAGAGACGAGCGCTCCTGAAATCCAAAACAAAAGTTTAGAACCATATGCTTTCCGACTGCCGACACTCTGAAAGCTCATAACAGGGCCAGATATACTAGTTTTATCTCGTCTAAGAGTGGTTTTAGTTCGTTGTGATAACTTTTTATTCGGCGGAAAAGTTTGT